>NW_006972181.1:1325-10581 GCF_000164805.1 Carlito syrichta | reverse complement strand
TCACAATACACACAAGTGAAATATCTCCGAAACATGAGACGAGCTCAAAGCCTTGTTTCTTGTTTATACCGCAGCAAGACAATCTGAGACTTTTCGGATTGTGGACAACTGTATCACAGATTCCTTATTCTTACTTAGCGAGGGGCCGTGTAATGTCCTGTATATGAGGATGCCCTTTCCCCAGAATACTGTTTGGAAACGCTGATTCTTGTTTTGCCATTAGCAAGATGTCATGTAGATATTGTGCTGGAGGAACTGTGTAAACAGGTTTCTAATTTCTCCTAATCTAGAGATCGTGTAGATTCTGTATATGAGAACTGCTATTACCTATGTTTCAGCTTCCAAACCCTGATTCTTGTTTACCCCACAGCATATGTCCTGTTGATTTGTAGAACTGACTGCTATTATCCCGATTATTTTTCTTCAATCGCAAGGGTCTGTGTATTTTCCTGTATATTAGGACTCTTATTACATACAACCTCCTTCGAAACTCGGATTCTTTTTTAGCACATTCCAAGATGCGTTGTAGATTTTTGGGATTGAGGACTCGTGTAACGCAGATTTCTTATTCTTTCTTAGCAAAAGGTGATGTAGTTGCCTATAAATAAGGACTCCATTTCCCAGATTCATGCTCGAAAACACCATTTGTGTTTAGCCCATAGCAACACGACCTGAAGTTTTTTTGGGATTAAGGACATGAGTAATGCAGATTCCTTGATCTTACTTAGCAATAGGCAGTGAAGCTTCCTGTTTGTAAGGACTCCCATTACCCAGATTCCTACTTCAAAGACCTGATTCGTGGTTACCTCTTAGGGAGATGGCCTTTAGTTTTTGGGATTGAGGACTCATATGAGGAAGATTCCTTATACTTCCTTAGCAATATGACGTGTAGTTTCCTGTATATGACGACCTCCATTACCCAGCTTCCTGCTTCAATCTACAGGATGCCGAGACAGTTCCTGGTGACCGAGAATTCCAGTATTTTGGATATCAAGAGAAAGACGTCCATAATGTTCTTTGGGAACTGGAATCCAAGATTCCTGGTTCCCCTTCACAAGACCTCCCCAAAATATGGAACCTTCCAAACCCAACATCTCAATTCTGAACTGCCCACCCACAAGAATTTTCTGTACTTTGAGGTCACCTGAAACGAGGAATTTTGTACCAATATACTTTTTGATTCTGGGGAATATGATTATGATCCTAGATGTTCCTAGGAAACAAAAGTATTTGTACGGCCAGATCCTTGATTACAACTAACAGGAGGACCAGAAAGTTCTTGAGGATCTGTAATGACAGATTTAGCGTATCCACGGAGCAAATAGCTCTGAAAATGTAGGGACGCAGAAGCCCAGATTGCTGATTAAACCTTATCAAGAGGCCCTGTAGATTCCGCAAAATGAGAACCCCTAGAACCAGATTTCTTTTTTTCTCAGTAAGATACCCTGATTTTTCCTGTCGATGTGGATTCCAAACTCAGTATATCAAAAGACAGATGCCCAGAAGATTCCTAGGGACGTGGATTTCATGATTCCTGTTTACCTTAAAAATACGTACTAAACATTTGGAAACTGCAGAACCCTTTTCCCATCTCAAAATAAAAAGAGCCACGGAAGGGGAAGGATTACAGGGTTCACCTTAAGACGAGAGTTACATTCAAATATGGCAAGAAAATTCTTTTTGTCCTGGATTCTGGCCTTAGTTGTTCCGAGGAACCTAATGGATTGGAGTGTCCAATACCCGTTTACAAATTTCAAGAGTACCAGAATGTTGCTGGAGTCCTGAAATGCCTGATTCGAAATATCCGCATGCCAAATTGCTCCGAAATATTTGAGGAGCTCGAAGCCCTGTTACTAGTTTGTCCCATAGCAGACATCCTGGGAATATTTTGGATTGAGTACTCATACAACGAAGATCTTTATTGTTCTTTTGTCAGAGGCCGTGTAGTGTCCTCTACATGAGGATTGTCTTTCCCTGGATTCCTGATTTGAAACCCTGATTCTTGTTTACCCCTTAGGAACATGCTATGTAGATTTTTTGATAGAGGAACCGTGGAAATCAGATTTCTTCCTTTTTCTTAGGAAGAGGCCATGTAGTTTCCGGTATATGAGGACTACTATTACCCACATTCATGCCTTGAATCCCTGATTCCTCTTTAGCTGTCAGCAAGATGTCCTGTAGATTCTCAGGACTGAGAACTCGTATAATACAGATTCCTTATTTTGAGCAATAGCCGTGTACTTGCCTGTATATGAGTACTACCTTTCCCACATACATACGACGAAACCCTGATGCTTCTTTAGCCCTTAGGAAGACGCTGTGTAGTTTCTTGGGGATGAGAAAACATGTCAGGCAGATGCCTCATGCTTTCTTGGGAAAAGTCCGTGCAATAGCCTGTATATGAGGATTTCTTTTCCTAGATTATGCTTCAGAAACCCAAATTCGTGTTTAGCCCTTTCAAGACACCCTGAAGTTTTTTTGGGGATTGAGGACACGTGTAAACCAGATTCCTTATTCTTCCTTAGCAATAGGCAGTGCAGTTTCCTGTATATGAGGACTCCCATTATCCAGATTCCTACTTCCAAAACCTGATTGGTGCTTATCTCTTAGCAAGACACTCTGTAGATTTCTGGCATGGAGGACTCGTGTATGTAAGATTCCTTATTCTCCGTAACAACAGGACGTGTGGTGTTCTGTATATGAGGACTCACATTACTGAAATTCCTGCTTCATTCTCAGCAAGATGCCAAGACATATCCTGATGACCCAGAATTCCAGTTGCTTAGATATCAAGAGAAAGACTCTTATAAAGTTATTGTGGAATTGTAACCCAAGATTCCTGATTCCCTTTTCAAAAGACACCCTAAAAATGTGGCGACATAGAACCCCAGATTGCTGATTAAACCTTATCAAGAGACCTTGAAGATTTAGGCGATTGAAATGGGCAGATGTTTCCTAGAGACGTGGAATCCATGGTTCCTAGTTCCAGTTTAATAATTCGCACTAAATAATTGGCAACTGCAAAACCCTCGGCCCCTCTCCAAATAAAAGTCCACACGGAAATTTAAAGATTACCAAGTTCATCTTAAGACCAGAGTTACATCCAATATGGAAAGATGATACTTTTGTTCTGAGAATCTGGCCTTAGTTGTCCCGAGCAACCGAAGATACTTGTACTGCCAGATACGCGTTTACAACTCTCAAGAGGACAAGAATGTTGCTGGAGTCCTGAAATGACTGATTCATAATATCCACCAGTCAAATATCTCCGAAACATGAGACGAGTTTGAAGCCCTGATTCTCTTTTATCTGGTATCAAGACATCCTGAGAATTTTTCGGGTAGCGGACTAGTGTATCACAGATTCCTTATTCTGGCTTAGTGAGGGGCCGTGTAGTGTCCTGTATATGAGGACTCCCTTTCCCAAGAATCCTGTTTGGAAATTGTGATTCTTGTTTAGCCTTTAGCAATAGTTTATGTCGATATTGTGACGTCGGAACTGTGTAAAACAGGTTTCTAATTTCTCCTTAGCAAGAGATCATGTATATTCTGTATATGAGGACTGCTATTACCGATGTTGCAGCTTCTAAACCCTGATTCTTGTTTACCCCACAGCAGATAGTCTGCAGATTTTTAGGACTGAGGATTGCTATAACGCCGATTCTTTTTCTTACTTGAAAAGGACCGTGTTTTTTCCTGAATTTTAGGACTCTCATTACATAGATCATGCTACGAAACTCTGATTCTTTTTTAGCCCTTTCCAAGATGTCCTGTACATTTTTGCGATTGAGGACTCATGTAACCCAGATTCCTTATAGGTTCTTAGCAAAAGGTCATGTAGTTGCCGGTATATAAGGACTCCATTTCCCCAGATTCACGCTTGAAAACACCCTGATTCGTTTTTAGCCCATAGCAAGATGACGTGAAGTTTTTTTGGGATTGAGGACACGAGTAAGGCAGATTCCTTATTCTTACTTAGCAATATGCAGTGAAGTTTCCTGTATGTGATGACTCCCATTACCAAGATTCCGACATCAATAACCTGATTCGTGGTTACCTCTTAGGAAGACGGTCTGTAGTTTTTGGGATTGAGGACTCATGTAACCAAGATTCCTTATACTTCCTTAGCAATATGACGTGTAGTTTCCTGTATATGACGACTCCCATTACCCAGCTTCCTGCTTCACTCTGCAGGATGCTGAGACATTTCCTGGTGACCGAGAATTTCAGTAGTTTGGATATCAAGCGAAAGACGTCCATAATATTCTTTGGGAACTGGAATCCAAGATTCCTGGTTCCCCTTCAAAACGCCTCATCAAAATATGGAATCTTCAAAACCCAACCTCCCAATTCCGTCCTGCCCATCCACAATAATTTTCTGTAGTATGAGGTCTCCTGAATCGAGGGATTTTGTACCAATATGCCTTTTGATTCTGGGAAACATGATTATGTTCGTAGATATTCCTAGGACACAAAAGTATTTGTAGGGCCAGATCTTGATTACAACTAACAAGAGGACCAGAAAGTTACTGTGAATCTGTAATGACAGATTTAGCGTATTCACGGAGCAAGTAGCTCTAAAAAATGTAGGGAGACAGAATTCCAGATTGCTGATTAAACCTTATCCAGAGGCCCTATAATTCCGGTAAATGAAAACCCCTACAACCGGATTTTCTTATCTTTCTCAGCAAGATGTCCTGATATTCCTTGTCGATGTGGATTCCAAACTCTGTATACAAAGAGACAGACGCCCTGAAGGTTCCTAGGGACGTGGAATCCATGATTCCTGGCTACATTTAAAAATACATACTATATATTTGGCAACTGCAAAACTCTTGTCCCCTCTCAAAATAAAAAGAGAAACCGAAATGGAAGGATTACAGGGTTCACCTTAAGGCCACAGTTACTACCAAATATGGCAAGAAGATTCTTTTTGTCCTGGAATCTTGCCTTAGTTGTTCTGAGGAACCTATCGGATTGGAGTGCCCGATAACAGTTTACAAATTTCTAGAGGACCAGAATATTGCTGGAGTCCTGAAATGACTTATTCGTAATATCCGCATGCTAAGGTGCTCCGAAACATTTGGGGAGCTCGAAGCCCTGTTACTAGTTTGTCCCATAGCAGACATCCTGGGATTTTTTTGGGTTGAGGACTCATACAACAAAGATTCTTTATTCTTCTTTAGTCAGAGGCCGTGTAGTGTCCTCTACATGAGGACTCTCTTTCCCTGGATTCCTGATTGAAACTCTGATTCTTGTTTACCCCTTAGGAACATGCCATTTAAATTTTTTGATAGAGGAACCGTGGAAAACAGATTTCTTCCTTTTTCTTAGGAAGAGGCCATGTAGTTTCCTGTATATGAGGTCTGCTATTACCCACATTCATGCCTTGAATCCCTGATCTTCTTTAGCCGTCAGCAAGATGCCCTGTAGATTTTCAGGACTGAGAACTTGTATAACACAGATTCCTTATTTTTAGCAAGAGCCGTGTACTTGCCTGTATATGAGTACTACCTTTCCCACATACATGTGTCGAAACCCTGATGCTTCTTTAGCCCTTAGGAAGACGCCATGTAGTTTCATGGGGATGAGAACACATGTCAGGCGTCAGGCAGATTCCTCATTCGTTCTTGGGAAAAGTCCGTGCAATAGCCTGTATATGAGGATTTCTTTCCCTAGATTATGCTTCAAAAACCCAAATTCGTGCTTAGCCCTTAGCAAGACATGCTGAAGTTTTTTTGGGGACTGAGCACACGTGTAAACCAGATTCCTTATTCTTCCTTAGCAATAGGCAGTGCAGTTTCCTGTATATGAGGACTCCCATTATCCAGATTCCTACTTCCAAAACCTGATTGGTGCTTATCTCTTAGCAAGACACTCTGTAGATTTCTGGCATGGAGGACTAGTGTAAGCAAGTTTCCTTATTCTCCGTAACAACAGGATGTGTAGTGTTCTATATATGAGGACTCACATTACTGAAATTCCTGCTTCATTCTCAGCAAGATGCCGAGACATATCCTGGTGACCCAGAATTCCAGTTGCTTAGATATCAAGAGAAAGACTCTCATAAATTTATTGTGGAATTGGAACCCAAGATTCCTGGTTCCCTTTTCAAAACACACCCTAAAAATGTGACGACATAGAATCCCAGATTGCTGATTAAACCTTATCAAGAGACCTTGAAGGTTTAGGCGATTGAGAACTCCAAGAACCGGATTCCCTTCCCGTTCTCAGCAATATGCTCAGATTTTCTGTCTATATGTATTCCAAAACTCGGTATACAAAAATGCAGATGCCCAGATGTATCCTAGAGACGTGGAATCCATGATTCCACGTTCCATTTTAACAATTCATACTAACTATTTGGCAACTGCAAAACCCTCGGCCCCTCTCCAAATAAAAGTACACATGGAAATTTAAGGATTACCAAGTTCATCTTAAGACCAGAGTTACATCCAACCGAAGGGACTTATACTGCCAGAAACACGTTAACAACTCTCAAGAGGACAAGAATGTTGCTGGAGTCCTGAAATGACTGATTCATAGTACCCACAAATCAAATATCTCCGAAACATTAGACGTGCTTGAAACTCTGATTATCGTTTATCTGGTATCCAGACACCCTGAGAATTTTTCGGAATGCGGACTAGTGTATCACAGATTCCTTATTCTTCCTTAGCGATGGGCCGTGTAGTGTCCTGTATATGAGGACTCCCTTTCCCGAGAATCCTGTTTGGAAATCGTGATTCTTGTTTAGCCCTTAGCAATATTTCATGTAGATATTGTGATGGCGGAACCTTGTAGAACAGGTTTCTGATTTCTCCTTAGCAAGAGATCGTGTAGATTCTGTATATGAGGACTGCTATTACCGACGTTGCAGCTTCTAAACCCTGATTCTTGTCTACCCCACAGCAGATGGTCTGTTGATTTTTAGGATTGATGACTGCTATAACCCCGATTCTTTTTCTTACTTGACAAGGGCCATATTTTTTCCTTTATATTAGGACTCTCTTTACATACTTCCTTCTTCAAAACTCTGATTCTTTTTCATCCCTTTCCAAGATGTCCTGTAGAATTTTGCAATTGAGGACTCGTGTGACCCAGATTCCTTATTCGTTCTTAGCAAAAGGTCATGTACTTGTCTGTATATAAGGACTCCATTTCCCCAGATTCACGCTTGAAAACACCCTGATTCCTCTTTAGCCCATAGCAAGACGACCTGAAGTTTTTTTGGGATTGAGGACATGAGTAACGCAGATTCCTTATTCTTACGTAGCAATATGCAGTGAAGTTTCCTGTATGTGATGACTCCCATTACCAAGATTCCGACTTCGATAACCTGATACTTACCTCTTAGGAAGACGGCGTGTAGTTTTTGGGATTGAGGACTCATGTAACCAAGATTCCTTATACTTCCTTAGCAATATGACGTGAAGTTTCCTGTATATGACGACTCCCATTACCCAGCTTCCTACTTCACTCTGCAGGTTGCCGAGACATTTCTTATCGACCGAGAATTTCAGTAGTTTGGATATCAAGCGAAAGACGTCCATAATATTCTTTGGGAACTGGAATCCAAGATTCCTGGTTCCCCTTCAAAACGCCTCATCAAAATATCGAATCTTCAAAACCCAACCTCCCAATTCCGTCCTGCCCATCCACAATAATTTTCTGTAGTATGAGGTCTCCTGAATCGAGGGATTTTGTACCAATATGCCTTTTGATTCTGGGAAACATGATTATGTTCGTAGATATTCCTAGGACACAAAAGGATTTGTAGGGCCAGATCTTGATTACAACTAACAAGAGGACCAGAAAGTTACTGTGTATCTGTAATGACAGATTTAGCGTATCCACGGAGCAAGTAGCTCTAAAAAATGTAGGGAGACAGAAGTCCAGATTGCTGATTAAACCTTATCAAGAGGCCCTATAATTCTGGTAAATGAAAACCCCTAGAACCGGATTTTCTTACCTTTCTCAGCAAGATGTCCTGATATTCCTTGTCGATGTGGATTCCAAACTCTGTATACAAAGAAACAGACGCCCTGAAGGTTCCTAGGGACGTGGAATCCATGATTCCTGGCTACATTTAAAAATACGTACTATATATTTGCAACTGCAAAACTCTTGTCCCCTCTTGAAATAAAAAGAGAAACCGAAATGGAAGGATTACAGGGTTCACCTTAAGGCCACAGTTACCACCAAATATGGCAAGAAGATTCTTTTTGTCCTGGAATCTTGCCTTAATTGTTCCGAGGAACCTTTCGGATTGGAGTGCCCGATAACAGTTTACAAATTTCTAGAGGACCAGAATATTGCTGGAGTCCTGAAATGACTTATTCGTAATATCCGCATGCTAAGGTGCTCCGAAACATTTGGGGAGCTCGAAGCCCTGTTACTAGTTTGTCCCATAGCAGATATCCTGGGATTTTTTTGGATTGAGGACTCATACAACAAAGATTCTTTATTCTTCTTTAGTCAGAGGCCGTGTAGTGTCCTCTACATGAGGACTCTCTTTCCCTGGATTCCTGATTGAAACCCTGATTCTTGTTTACCCCGTAGGAACATGCCATTTAGATTTTTTGATAGAGGAACCGTGGAAAACAGATTTCTTCTTTTTTCTTAGGAAGAGGCCATGTAGTTTCCTGTATATGAGGTCTGCTATTACCCACATTCATGCCTTGAATCCCTGATCTTCTTTAGCCATCAGCAAGATGTCCTGTAGATTTTCAGGACTGAGAACTTGTATAACACAGATTCTTTATTTTTAGCAAGAGCCGTGTACTTGCCTGTATATGAGTACTACCTTTCCCACATACATGTGTCAAAACCCTGATGCTTCTTTAGCCCTTAGGAAGACGCCATGTAGTTTCATGGGGATGAGAACACATGTCAGGCGTCAGACAGATTCCTCATTCATTCTTGGGAAAAGTCCGTGCAATAGCCTGTATATGAGGATTTCTTTCCCTAGATTATGCTTCAAAAACCCAAATTCGTGCTTAGCCCTTAGCAAGACATGCTGAAGTTTTTTGGGGACTGAGCACACGTGTAAACCAGATTCCTTATTCTTCCTTAGCAATAGGCAGTGCAGTTTCCTGTATATGAGGACTCCCATTATTCACATTCCTACTTCCAAAACCTGATTGGTACTTATCTCTTTGCAAGACGCTCTGTAGATTTCTGGGATGGATCTCTCGTGTAAGCAAGAATCCTTATTCTTCTCCAGCAACAGGTCGTGTGGTGTTCTGTATATGAGG
>NW_006972181.1:0-820 GCF_000164805.1 Carlito syrichta | reverse complement strand
CCAGATATTTCCTAGGGACGTGGAATCCATGATGCCTGGTTACATTTTAATAATTCGTACTAAGTATTGGCAACTGTAAACCCTCGGACCCTCTCCAAATAAAAGTACAAAGAAAATTAAGGATTACCAAGTTCATCTTAAGACCAGAGTAACATCCAAATACGGCAAGGTGATACTTTTGTTCCGGTAATCTGGCCTTAGTTGTCTCGAGTAACTGAAGGGACTTGTACTACCAGATACCCGTTTACAACTCTCAGGAGGACCAGAATGTTGCTGGAGTCCTGAAAGACTGATTCATAATACCCAGAAGCCAAATATCTCCGAACCATGAGACTAGCTCGAAGCCCTGATTCTTGTTTATCCTGTAGCAAGACTCACTGAGTATTTTTTGGACTAGGGACTAGTGTATCACAAATTCCTTATTCTTCCTTAGCGAGGGACTGTGTAGTGTTCTGTATACGATGACTCCATTTCCCCAGAATCGTGTTTGGTAACCCTGATTCTTGTTTAGCCCTTAGCAAGATGTCATGTAGATATTGTGACGAAGGAACCGTGTAAAACAGGTTTCTTATTTCTCCTTAGCAAGAGATCATGTAGATTCTGCATA
Source organism: Carlito syrichta (assembly GCF_000164805.1). Taxonomy (NCBI): domain Eukaryota; kingdom Metazoa; phylum Chordata; class Mammalia; order Primates; family Tarsiidae; genus Carlito; species Carlito syrichta. Next base: position 213 of record NW_006972181.1, on the reverse strand, counting down.
TGAGGACTGCTATTACCGATGTTGCAGCTTGTAAACCCTGATTCGTGTTTAGCCCACAGCAGATGGCCTGTTGATTTTTAAGACTGAGGACTGCTATAACCCCGATTCTTTTTGTTCCTTGGCAAGGGGTCATGTATTTTCCTGTATATTAGGACTCTTATTACATAGATCCTGCTTCGAAACTCTGAATCTCTTTTAGCCCTTTCCATGATG
>NW_006972180.1:0-743 GCF_000164805.1 Carlito syrichta | reverse complement strand
GGTTAATCCCTGAGGATTGAAGCCCCAATGCCCTGTGGCAAATGGATGTGACTCATTTTTCTAACTTTGGAAAGTTATCTTACTACATGTAACTGTGGATACATTTTCTCATGTCATATTGGCTTCTGCCAGAACAGGAGAAGCTTATAAGGATGTGATACAATATTTATTTTTTTTGTTTCTCACAGTTGGGCATCCCGAAACAACTGAAAACTGACAATGCCCCTGCTTATACATCTAAAGCTTTTAAACAGTTTTGTGTTAAATTTAACATTTCTCATTCTACAGGAATTCCTTATAATCCCTAGGGTCAAGCCATAGTCGAGAGAGCTCATCAAACCTTAAAAAATCAAATCATTAAATTACAAGAGGGTGAATATAAATATAGTTCCCCTCATCACATTGTAAGCCATGCCTTATTTGTACTCAATCACCTGAATTTGGACTCTTTGGGTTGCTCGACTATGGATAGACACTGGAACCCGGAAGAAACTACTAAACCTATAGTTAAATGGAAAGATCTCCTTACAGGTCAATGGAGAGGGCCCGATGTGTTGTTAACTTGTGGGAGAGGCTATGCATGTATCTTTCCCCGGAATTCTTCATCGCCCATTTGGATACCAGATCGACTTATTCGATATGTCCAATCCGATGCCTCGGCCAATGCAGAGGGATCCAAGGCAGAGAGATGTCAGACGGGAACCCAGTCCAGACCAGAACAACTCAGAACTGGAGGAAGAGAG
>NW_006972179.1:0-485 GCF_000164805.1 Carlito syrichta | reverse complement strand
CCTACCCGAAGGTGGCAGAAAGGCCGTCCGGAGCTTGGGCTGACCATGACATTGTCAGACCGCCTTGATTGCTCTGTGCCCAATGACCGCCGTAGCTCGGGGCCATCTGTTCCATGAGCTCATACATATCTTTGCTGTTGGGCAAGAGTTGGGAAGATGGAGCCAAAAATTCTGGGTTATGTGGTCAAAGGCATGGGGCGGATGTGCTCAGTGGCTACCTTTAAAACCTCCCACAAATGACAGGGTGGAAAGTGCCTTTTCCTCTCCAATCCCTTAGGGTGACTTCTTGTGCTGTGTGGCAGGGGTGGTGGTGGTGGTGATTATTATTATTTGGAGTGGGAATCCCACCCTGCCATGCAGGCTGGAGTGCAAGGGAATGATCAAGGGAACTGAGGAACCCACCTGCCAGGCTCAGGCGATCCAACCATCCCAGGCCCCTGAGTGGATGGAACCACATGCCTGCACCACCATGTCCAATTAATCTA
>NW_006972178.1:0-1243 GCF_000164805.1 Carlito syrichta | reverse complement strand
TCCACTGCACTCCAGTCTGGGTGACAGAGTGAGACTCCAACTCAAAAAAATAATAATAATAATGTGGCCTCCTTGAACATGGCAAGATGAGAAATTAGAGAGATAACAGCACAATACTAGTGTTCTTCATGTTTTACATAGGGCCTGAGGAGACAGTCTGTTTGGCCAAGTACATACATCCTATCTCTGTCCCTCAGTATTCTCATCCTACTCCTTCCTGTCCTCTCTGTAGGTGTGGGTTTTTGGTTACACTTTCCCACAGGTCTTCTATAAGGATGTAGGAGTCTCACTCTGTCACTTAGGCTGGAAGGACCGTGGCACACACCTGGCTACTGCAGACTTGCCCTGCTGGGATCAGGTGATCCTTCCACCTCAGCCTTCCAAGCAACAAGAAATACAGACACATGCCACAGTACCTTTTTTTTTTATTGGAGAGATTTTGTCACACCAATTTTCCCGGGTTGGTCTTTAGCCCCTGCACTCAGGTACTCCTTGTGCCTCGGTCCCCCAAAGGGCTGGGATTACTGGCTTGAGTCACTGTGCCCAGCTTTGGGATTCGTTGTTTTTAGTGTATTAGATCCTGAACATGCCCCCACCTAGAATCTTTGTTATGAGGTAAAGGTAATCCTCACTCTTTTCAGCTGTACTTTCTCTGTCCTAATTATTGCTCTCAGCTTTCTCTTACTGGTTTGTTGTATACTAGTATACAGTGCAAACACTGATAAAAAATAAAACTCTTGCCCTCCTTCCAAGGGGCCATAACAATCTTTTTTCTTTTTATTATAAAAATAGACCTGCTATAAGAAAAAAATATCTCAAATCATATAGATCTTTATGAAATAAAAGTCTCTTTTTTTTTTTGAGTGCGAGTCTCACTCTGTCGCCCAGACAGGACTGCAGTGGCCGCTCCCGGTCACCAGCAATCCTTCCGCCTCAGCCTTCCAAGTAGCCAGAATTACAGGCGTGTACTACCACGCCTGGCTGATTTTTTGATTTATTGTAGAGATGAGGTCTCGCTGCCCAGGCGGGTCTCAAACCTGCGGGCTCAGGCAATCCACTCACCTTAGCCTCCCAAAGGCGCGGGATTACAAGCTTAGCCACCGAGCCCGGCTTCTTTTTTTTTTTTTTAGTAGGAACATCATGCTGTCACCCAGGCTGGAGAGCAGTGGCAGGCTGCCAGCCACTGCAGCCTCCACCTGCTGGACTCAGGTGATCCTTCTGCCTCATCCTTTCAAATAATGGA
>NW_006972177.1:0-724 GCF_000164805.1 Carlito syrichta | reverse complement strand
TCCAGCCTGGGTGACAGAGTGAGACTCCAACTCAAAGAAAAATGTAAAAGTAAAAAAGAACATCCATTGTGTATGGAGTTGGGATCATCGTGGACAGATATAGATCATTTGGGATGGAGGCCCCACCTTGGGCCTAACTTTCCCGAAATACATTGAATTTGCAGAAAATCAAACCGGCTTTGGATGTCCGAGTCAGGGGAGCACTGGAGCCTGGGAGCTGGAGAACAGCCAGGGACACTTGGTGGGACCTCATCATTCCCCATAATGCAAACACTGGAGTCATGCATGGTGGCCTCCGTGGTCCTGGCTACATGGGATATGGTGGCCTACATCCAGGGGCATTCCTCAGGTGTGGTGGCTCCCAGAGACCTGGCTGCTTGGGGCCCGAGGCGGAAGGAGCTCCCTCCCCCTGCATGTTGAGACCTACGGAGCCATGATCATGCCGCTGCGCCAATCCTGAGGTGACAGAGACTCTGGCAACAAAAAAGATGCCTCCCACGTGCATCATGACCTGCGTCCACTGTTCTCCAGGGAAAAGTCTGTGTGGGAAGGGGAAGATGGAGTGATCGGGAGAGGAAGGGGCTCTCCCCCCACCCGAAGGTGGCAGACAGGGTGTCTGGAACATGGGCTGGCCCTGACATTGTCAGACAGACTTGATCGCTCTGTGCCCAATGGCTTCCCTAGCATGGGGTTGTCTGTTTCATGAGCTCACACACATTTTTGC
>NW_006972176.1:0-702 GCF_000164805.1 Carlito syrichta | reverse complement strand
TGAAGTATGCATAGTAAAGTGCACAAATCTTATGTATACAGCTTAGTTAACTTCTACATATGTATATGCACATATAACTACAACATAAAGTAAGATTTAGGAAATCTCTAGCAACCATGATGCCTCTCTGTTGCACTCACCATCAGTTGCCCCACAAGGGTACCACTATTCTGATCTTTATCACCATAGCTAGCTTTATTTTGCCTATTCTGGAAATTTCTGTGGTTTATATTTTAAAGTAGCCATCCGATTTTTTTGTGCTCTTTTGAAATTAATGTATATTTTCCTTTTTTTTTTTGAAGTTTTTTTGCCTTGTCTTGGTTTTTTAGTAGTTTGACTACTATGTGCTAGGCACTATGCATGTATTATGTATGATTTCTTCCAGTTGATTTTTTCTTGGGTTTTTATCAAATTTTTGGTTCTTCTCTTCAATCACTTTATGAATAGTAGCCCTTCAAATATTTCTTCTGTCTAATTATCTTTTCTCCCCTTCTTGAAGTCCACTAGACATGAATGTTGCATCTTTTTTACCGTATCCTCATACTTTTCTGCTGTTTAAAAAACTTTTTCCTGTGATTCAATATAAATATTTTTTGACCCTTTTTCCAGTTCAGTAATCTTATGTTCTGTTGTGTCTCCTGAGACAGTTAACTCAATTATTACTTTATTTTTAATTACAGTATTTTTAGTTCAAATTTCCAT
>NW_006972175.1:0-566 GCF_000164805.1 Carlito syrichta | reverse complement strand
TTAGGTTGCTTTTCCAAGTTTTGACTCCCCTACACAATTTGCTTTTGTTTGTTTTTTTTCTTGTGTCCTCAAGTACTTCCCCTCCCCTTTTTTTGGTATTTTGTCTGAAATGTTCAATTGTAAGCAGTGGGGAAGATGGACTGTATCTGAGCTTATGGCAACACACTGATACCAGAACTCTCTCTTCTGTTCCTTGTAAGATTTTTTCTTTATGTTTCATTTGTATCAGTTTGATTATACTATATTTAAATCTTTTGTGTGTATGTGTGTGTATTTATTCTGCTCGGTGTACATTGAGCTTCTTAGATCTATGTGATAGTAATTTTTATTTAACTTGGCAAATTTTGGCCTTTATTTCCTCAAATATTATTTTAGATCCAATCTCTCTCTTATGTCTTTTTGGGGATCCAATTATACACATATGATACTGTTGATATAATACGTGTATATGGCCATATGCATGTGGCATTCATGCATATGGCATATATGTATGTGACATGTGAACATGACATGTGTATATGACCAGATAGTAGGTTAGGCTTTGAAGTCCATCATCTCTGCTGCTG
>NW_006972174.1:0-743 GCF_000164805.1 Carlito syrichta | reverse complement strand
TGAGGCCATAAAGACTGAATTTAAAACATGGAATTTTGTTATTGGGAAGTTTGTCAAATATTGAAGATGTTAAAACATCTGATATCACAAAATAGTATCACATGTCATGTAAATTATGCCATTCATTTAGTCAACATGATAATTCAAAGACTTTTAGAAAGCAAAAATATTCATTCCTTGGTAGAGGAGATTCATTGTCTTAAACAGTATGAAGTAAGAAAGATTTTGTAAGGGTGACAGAATTTGTCTTTCTTCCCCCTAATCCCTTTTGTTTTTGCAGTTTATTCAGAATGTAAACAAAAATCTTTAAAATCTTTCATTATGTCTTGAAATTACATGAATAGCTTGTTCAAAAGAGAAAATGAAATTCTAATTTTGCATGAGTGTATTATTCTAACATACAGGCCGAAATTCTGGCCAAAGAATCAGTGTGTTTAATTTATGGAAAAATTAAATAATCCCCTTTAAACTTTACTCAACTTATTCAAAATAAAATTTATTTTATAAACTCAGTCTTCCATAGACCTTGTACAACTTGCTTAAACTTTTAGTTTTATTTTTTAAATTGCACCTTAGGGGCAATCCCCTCAGGTCCCCTCCTGCTATGGGAGCTCTTCTGTCCTCTCAATAAATCCTACTTTCTCAAAAAAAAATTTACCTCAGGACAATAAATTATTTTCCCCTAACTTTCTATATGTACTCAATTTTAGCTACTACTTGTATTCTTTAAATTTCAAAACAAC
>NW_006972173.1:0-1133 GCF_000164805.1 Carlito syrichta | reverse complement strand
CATATTATTATGCTCATTATTCTGAGTTACTCTGGGAATCACTCTTGATAATGGGAGATATCAGGAGAGCTGTCATTATCAGGTGGTGTGGTATGCTGTCCCTGTGGGCCAGGTGCTAGGAACATGCTAATTATTTCTCTGAATACCAAACTTTTATGTTTTAGATACAGTCTTTGGGAAACCCAGGAAACAGATGTGCTGTCATATAACACGAATGAAGACCCAGCCTACTCTTACGAGGGGCACCGGTGGGAATTGCAGGGTGCTGGCGCTGCCTAACGGGGCTCTCTACACATTTGCAGCTTTGGCTCTGTCCCCGACATAGCTGTTCATGTATTTGTTTTTCTTCCACCTTGGGCAGTACAGAAAGAAGCAATGTTGCTACTTATTTCCTTATGATTTAATCTGGCTACAGTTTACACACACACACACACACACACACACACACACACAGCTTTTAGTGTGATATTAGAAAGACAAAAATTGATATTAAAAAGAAGAATTCATACTACACGGGTAAACATGAAACATGAATTAGAAAACTTAAGAATTAGCTTCCTCTTTTTGAGAAACATTTCCTTTTTCATGACCTTAGAATGAATGTATATGTCAATCCATTTAGATTTTTTTTAAGATAAGAGGCAATGAATGACTGGAATATACATAAACAATGGAGCCACAGAGCAGTGCTGGTTTTATAGAAGGTATGTGAGCAAAATTAATATCTCTTCTAACATGGGCGATTCCTCTTGCCCCATGTGGAGTGAGAATCCCTCTGCTCCTGAGAATCTAATGACCAGCTTTGCAATGTCACCAATTTTTTTCAATTATTCAAATACCACCAATTCAATTAGGCTCATAAACTCACTACCCATGGTTCCTGTGGATAAGTAGCCCCATTTGAGGTGGCTGGCACTGTCCCTGTGAGATATGGTCCAATCGGCAGCCAAAATTTTCCTTGTCAGTTTTGATATATCCGATAATAGCTGTAAGTTGTTTTTCAATGTTCAATGTGCTGTGAAGATAGGCTTTTCATATTCTTTATTGTTTTTTACTGACAAAACGTAGCCTGGACTTTTGCAGTTTGGCCAAATGAAACAACAGTAAAAACAATATATAATTTAGCCTGCGTC
>NW_006972172.1:0-785 GCF_000164805.1 Carlito syrichta | reverse complement strand
TTTACAATGAAAATTACAAAACACTGCTCAAAGAAATCAAAGCCGACATGAACAAGTGGAAAAATATCCCATGCTCATGGATCGGAAGAATCAACATTGTGAAGATGTCCATCTTACCTAAGGCAATCTACAAATTCAATGCAATACCCATTAAATTACCAACAACATTCTTTTCAGACCTAGAAAAAACAACACAGGAATTCATATGGAAACACAAACATCCAAGAATAGCCAGAACAATCCTCAGCAAAAAAAACAAAGCAGGTGGTATCACAATACCAGATTTCAAACTTTACTATAAAGCTACAATCATCAAAACAGCTTGGTATTGGTACAGGAACAGGCATATAGATCAATGGAACAGAATTGAGATTCCAGAAGCAAAACCTCAATTTCTCAACCAACTCATCTTCGACAAAGCCCCCACCACCTACCAATGGGGAGAGGAGAACCTATTCAGTAAATGGTGCTGGGAAAATTGGCTGACCACATGCAGAAGATTGAAACAGGACCCCTATCTATCCCCATGCACAAAGGTTAACTCCAAATGGATCAGAGACCTAAATGTAAAACCTCAAACCATAAGAACCTTAGAAAAGGAAGGAAATACTCTCATGGAAATCGGAACTGGCATCCAATTCCTGTACAAAACCCGAAACCCACAGGACTTAAGAGAGAAGATAGACAAATGGGACCTTATTAAACTGACAAGCTTCTGCAAAGCCAAAGAAACCATCAAGAGAGCAGGGAGACAGCCTACAGACTGGGAAAAAGTCTTGACAACT
>NW_006972171.1:0-457 GCF_000164805.1 Carlito syrichta | reverse complement strand
AGCTGACGTAGCTAGCTTATTTAGCTAGCTAGCTGGTTAGATATCTGACTTAGCTAGCTGACTTAACTAGTTGGCAAATGAGATAGCTATCTGACGTAACGAGTTTGTTAAATTAGCTAACTGTTTTAACTAATTGGTAAACGAGTTAACCAGCTGACTTAACTAGGTGGTTAACACATTAGTTAGGTGAATTAACTTGTGGGCTCACTAGCCAGCCGACTACATAGGTTGTTTAACACGTTGGCTGCCTACTTGGCTGACTTTTTACCTGGCTTAACATGTTGGCTGACTAGTTAGCTGGGTTAGCAAGTTGACTGATGAGTTGGCCCTCTAGTTAGCAATTTTTTTTTCATTAATCGGTAGTTTTTATTATGGTTTTGTGGGGTACAGTTAAGGGTAGGTGTACAATGACGTTTCATTCAGGCACCCTGTAGATAAGAAGTGTTTTCCCATCCCC
>NW_006972170.1:0-879 GCF_000164805.1 Carlito syrichta | reverse complement strand
AACTAAAAAGGACTATCTTGGCAGATGGTAAAAGGAAACAAGTAGCAAAGTGGTTCTATTTTGGGGTTTTGTTACCATCATTTTCAGATCAAAGAAGCTTTAGATCTAGAGATCTCCTAGCTAAATTACAAAATCCCATCCAGAGCATTTTTATTCTCCATGCCCCTCATTTGAACAAGAACATTGGATTTTTCTGATGAAGACTCTGGAGGGCATTTCTAAAGACACTCGTCATCACAAACAATTAAATTGAACAAACAGTAATTGCTCCCATTTATTGGGCACTTACTCTATGCCAGGCCTTATGCTAAGCACTTTCCAGGATTATCTCCTTTAGCCCACACAATTCTAAAAGGAATGTATTATTACTGCCAGTTTATAAAATATGAAACCAAAGCTTTGAGAGGCTAAGTCATTACAAAGATTGCATGGGATACAAAAATAGGAAAGTGTCTCCAAAGTTCATGACCCTAACCATTTTATTACCCTGGAAATATTTGGTGAGCATTTGCCCTAAGAAGTTGGGTTGCAAATATGAAGAACCTTGTGTTCCCACTATTAAGGATATCACTCAGGGTCTTGACAGTAGTTATGACCTTTCCTCAAGTACAGAAGGTAGAAAGACAAAAGGGACAATAACTTTAGCATGAAAATGGGGGTTAGTAAAATAAAGGAAGAGGGAATCAGCTATAATTGAAAGAATGAAAAACAGCTTTATGAGAAGCACCTTGGAAAAAAGGTCTGGATTCTTTACCTTATATTCACATTCATTCTATCACTAAATCCTGTTGCTATGTTCTTCAAAAGACTTTGCAAATCTTACCCTTTCTGTCTCCTTTGCTACCACCTTGTCCAAGCTACATCATCTGTCATCTATTT
>NW_006972169.1:1941-7787 GCF_000164805.1 Carlito syrichta | reverse complement strand
CAGCCTCCTGCCTTGGCCTCCCAGGGCCCGGGACTGATGGCCATGAGCCACAGGGCCACTCCTGTACTTGCACGTTCTGTCAGTGGGAGCAACACAAAGGCATGTCCCAGGACTTAGGCCACCACATCCCGTGTAGCCAGGACGTGTGTGACACAATGTGTGACTCAGTGCTTGTGTTCCGAGAAGTGATGTGATCTCACTACTTGGCCCTGGCTGGTCTTGAACTACTGGGATGCAGCAGTCCCCCACCTCAGCCTCCCAAAGTCACAGCCCAATTGTCTGCTGATCCACCATCTTTCGGGATTTCTAGGAAAAAGCCTGGGGCTTCCTTCCCAAATGATCTCTGTCTGTTCACAATGGTCCCAACTCCATACACAAATGGATGCTTTTCTTTTTTTTCCTTTTTTTTCTTTGAGTAGAAGTCTCACTCATTTTCCTAGGTTTTATGGAGATAACTCACTCCAGGCCACTGCAGCCTCGGCCCACCAGGCTCTGGTGAGCCTTTTACTGGTCTTCTGAGGAGCAGGAACAACAGGTGTGTGACATCACCCACAGCTCATTTGGGATGGATGGTAGAGACGAGTTCTCGCCATGTTGCCTGGGTGGTTCTTGGTCACGGTTTTGTGCTGGCCACTGGCCTGGCTTCCCAAAGTGCTGGGATGATGAGGCTGAGCCCCCAAGCCTGGCCTTGATCCTTCATCAAAAACGAACTAGAAGGCCTGGCATGGGAGCTCACACCTGGAATCCCAGCACTCTGGGATTCTGAGCTGGGAGGATGGTTGGAGCCCAGGAGCCCAAGGCTCCTGGAGATCCCGTGTCCACACCCATCTAAACAGGGAGCCTGGGTTCGAGGGTCCCGTCATTCTGGCCACTTCGAAGACTGAAGCAGAAGGATCACTGGAGCCCTGGAATTCGAGCCTTGCAAGGAACCATGGTGATGAACATGGGCACCAGGGTAAGCCACAGAGCCAGACTCTGTCTCCAAATTCATCAGAATCGTTCACAGATTCTAAACAGCACATGGTGTGTTCACAAGGTGACTGGCTTTAGATCAGGAGTAATGGGATTGTAGAGGAAGAAATGTCCCTTGGTAAGGGATTTGTCCCTGGCCTTTCTTGGCAGATGGTCTTCATTGCTGAGTTGGACGGTTGATCCACCTTGTGCACTTTTTTAACCTCAGAGAAGAGAGCTGTAAGAAACCCGGCCAAGGAGCCTGGGAACTCCCACACCAAAGCAGGGGCAGTCACTGGAGGGTGGGTTAGGACTGTAAGGTGCTGGACTTGGGGAACCCTCACATGTGGGGGGGAGGGGAAAGGACTGAGGACAGAAGGTTTGCAGGAGAATGGATTTCTTTCTTTCTTTCTTTCCTTCTTTCTTTCTTTCTTTCTTTCTTTCTTTCTTTCTTTCTTTCTTTCTTTGTCTTTTCTTTCCTCAGTAGGTTACTTAGGCTGCTCTCACATTGCAAAACCAGGAACATCCTCTCAGTCAGGGCCTCCCAAACTGCTGCAATCACAGTCTTTCCATTTGGTTGATCCTGGTGTTCCTGCCTGGTCTTGAACTCTGTGCCAGAGGGTATCCTCCCCCGGAGGCCTGCACTCACCCAAGGTTTTCTGGCTTTTGCTTGGGATTGAGGTGGGGACTTGCTATGATGTCCAGCCTGGTCTCATGTTGTCAGACACCAGCCATTTTCCCGGTTCGGCCTCCCTGAGTGCAAAGGAGACAGGCATGAATGATCTGGCCGTCTCCTCCCCCAAAAACGTTTGAGAGTCTTGGCCTCCCTTTCCCCGAGAGGGCACCTTAGAGTAGTGAGAGGGTCCACCATTGAGAATGAGGTGGGACGCGGGGTGGGCACCCCGGTGGAGACACAACCCTGAGCCAGGTGCTTCCCCCATGGAGGTTTCGGCTGGCGATGCCAGCCACCCTCTCTAGAGTCCCAGGTTGTTGGAAGGTAGTAGGCCTCATGGTGGGGCCCTGAGAGGTGTATGGAGGCTGGGCACAGGGGCTCACACCTGTCATCCTGGCCATCTGGGAGACTGAGGTGAGAGGATGGCCTAAGCCCCCATATTCAAGACTAGCCCAGGCACTTTGGCGAGACCTCATGACTACAAGTAGCCAAAAAAATTAGCCAAGCATAGTGGCGCACACCTGTCCTTCCGACTACTATGAAGGCTGTTGTGGGAGGATTACCAGAGCCCAGTCGATTGAGACCACAGTGTCCGAGGGCAGTCCCCTGCACTCTGGCCTGGGCAAAAAAGCAAGACTCCAATACAGAAATAATACCAACATCCACCAAAACCACAGGCCGGGTTTGAGGACCTCAGCTTGTCATCCCAATACTTTGGAGGCCCAGGCAAGAGGATGGCCTGAACCTGTGGGTTCGACAACAACCCAGGACACTGGGTGAGACCTCGTCTTGGCCATCAAAAATGAATCGAAGATTATCCGGGCATGTTGGCACAGGCCTGTGGTTCCAACCACATGCAGGGCAGAGGAGGGAGGATCGTCTGAGCCTGACAGGTGGAGTCCACGGTGGCGGTGAGTGTGACCTTGCACTCCATCTTGGGTGACAGAGCGGGATTCTGACAACAAATAATAATAATCACCACCATCACCATCATCACCAGCCCTGCGATTCAGCACAAGAAGTCACACTCAGGGATCTGAGAGGAAAAGGCAGTTTCCATACTGTCATTTTCAGAAGGCTTCAAAGGTGGCCACCAGCACATCCAGCCTGTGCCTTTGACCACCAATACCAGAAGGTCTGCCTCCACTCTCCACCCTTTGCCCAACAGCAAAGACATGTGTGAGCTCATGGAACCGAGGGCCATGAGTTAGGGCGGCCGTGGTCAAAGTGATCAAGATGGTCCACCAACATCATGGCCAGTGCAAGGTTCGGCTGCTCGGTCTGAAACCTCTGGGCGGGGGAAGGGCCTCTTCATCTCCCAATCACTCATTCATCACCCGCCAATGCAGAACTTTAACTGGGGAGCTGAGGTCTTCCATCATGCTGCACGTGGGAGGCATCTTTTTTGTGATCAGAGTCTCCATCGACTGGGCTGGAGCACGGTAACAGGATCGTGGCTTCATGGCCTCGACTGTCAGGACTCAGTCGGTCCTCCTACCTTGGCCCCTGAGCAGCTGGGACTACTGGGTATTCCATGTCTGACTCTCTTTTGGGGATCTCTTGCCCAGACGTGGTCTGGCCACATCATCCAGGCTGGTCTCTGAACACTGGAATCAAGTAGTCACCCGCCTCGGACTCCAAGGGAGCGGGGCTGACCCATGAGCCACAATGCCTGACCTGAACTTGCATATGCTATTGGATGGGACGACACAAATGCAACCTCAGTATGGAGGTCACTGCATCCCATGTAGCTGGGACCATGGGTGCCACCAAAGACAACACGAATGTTTGTGTTCTGGTGAGTGATGAGGTCTCACTACGTGACCCAGGCTGGTCTCAAACTCCCGGGCTCCAGTGGTCCCCCACCTCGGCTCCCAAGCCACAGCCTGATTGTCTCCTCATCCACCGTCTTTCAGGAAATCTATGCCCAAGGCTTTGGCCTCCTTCCCCAATGATCTCTGTCTGTATATGATGATCCCAACTTGATACACAAATGAATGCTCTTCTTTTCTTTCCTTTTATTTTTTTTTGAGTGAAAATCTCACTCCATCATCCAGGCTGGATGGTGGTGGCTTGCTCCAGGTCACCACAGGCTCGGCCCACAGGACTCTGGTGATCCTTCCCCACTGGCCTTCCAAGGAGTTGGAACAACAGCCGCATGCGACCACAGATCATTTGGGATGGAGGGTAGAGATGAGATCTTGCCGAGTTGCCTGGGTGCGTCTTGGACCCACAGGCTCAGACAAGCCACTGGATTCAGCCTCCCAATGCACTGAGATGATTAGGTTGAGCCCCCGAGCCCAGCCTCAATCCTTCATAAAAAATGAACCAGAAGGCCGATCAGGGCAGCCCATGCCTGGAATCCCAGCGCTCTGGGAGACCAAATCAGGAGGATGGCTGTAGTCCATATGCTCAGGGACAACCCGGGCCTCACAGGGAGACCTCATCTCTGCACCCAATCAAACAGGGGTTCTGGGGATGTGGTGCCCATCATCCCGACCACTCCAGAGGCTGAGGTGGGAGGATCTCCAGATCCCTTGATTCGAGGCCGGCAGTGAACGATGGTCATGTCCCCAGGCCCAAGCCTGGGTCACAGAGCCAGACCCTGTCTCCAAAAACATCAGAATCATACACAGATTCTCAACTGCATGTAGTGTGTTCAATGGGTGACTGGATTTGGAGTCAGAAAAAATGGGACTTGGGGGGAAGAATTGTCCCCGCATGAGGGATGTGTCTAAGGTCTTTCTTGGTGTATGTCCTCATTGCCAAGTCAGAGGACTGACCTGCCTGGGGCACAATTCTTACCTCAGAGAGGAAAGTCGAGGGAATTCGACCAGGAATTCTCTGGAAATCCTGCATCTTAGCGGGGGCAGCCATTGGGGAGGTGAGGCTATAAGGTGCCTAGCTTGCGGTACCTCATATGTGGAGGGGCACGGGGGAAGGACTGAGGGCAGAAAGCTTTCAGACGAATGGATTTCTTTGTTGACTTAGATTTTCTTTATGTCTTTCTTTCTTCCTTTCTTTCTTTCTTACTTTGTTTTCTTTCTTTTCTTTTCTTTCCTCACTAAGTTGTCCAGGTTGCTCTCAAACCACCCAACTTGGGACATCTTCTCAGCCTGGGCCTCCAAAACTGCTTTGATCCCAGGTTTTTCATTTGGTCGAAATTCTGGTCTTCTGGCCTGGTTTTGAACTCTGGGCCGGAGGCGATCCTCCCGCCAAGGCCTGCCCTCACCAAAGGTTTTCTCTGTTTTGCTTGGGGTCAATGTGGGAGATTGCTATGATGTCCAGCCTGGTCCTGAGCTCCCAGGTTCTGGCCATCTTCCTGCCTCACCTCCCTGAGTGCCCAAGAGACAGGCGTGAGTCACCAGGTAGTCACCACTCTCCTGATGGTTTAAGATTCATACCCTCCTTTTCCCCGAGGCAGCTGTTGGGAGTAGCGAGCATATGGAACCTGGATAATGAGGAGGGTGGAGGTTTGGCATCCCAGTGGGGACACGCCCCTGCCTCAGGCACTCCCCCAGGGGAGGGCTTGAGGGGCAACTGTGGCCACACTATATGGGGTCCCGTGTCATCGAAAGGGAGCGGTCCTCGTGGTGGGTCCTGAGAGGGGTGTTCAGCCTGGGCACAGGGCCTCAGGCCTGTTATCCCAGCATGCTGGGACGTCAAGGCAAAAGGATGGCCTGGACCCTGGTAACAAGACCAGCCCGGGCACCTTGGCGAGACCGCATCTGTACAAGAAGCCTAAAAAAGAATGGAACGTGATGGCGCACGCCTGTTGTCCCATCCACTCAGGAAGCCGTGGCCGGAGGATCACCAGAGTGTAGCCAGTGGATGCTGTGGTGGGCAAGAGCAGGCCCCTCCACTCCGGCCTGGGTGACACAGTGGGACTCTTACTCAGAATAACAATACCAACCACCACCACCACCACAACCACAGCCAGGCTCATGGTCTCAGCCTGGCATCCCAGTCTTTGGGAGGCCAAGACGAGTGGATGTCTTAAGCCTGTGGGTTCGACACCAGCCCAGGATACTGGGCGAGACCTCGACTCAGTCATCAAAAATAAATCCAAAGACTAGCCTGGCGTGTTGGCACAGGCCTGTGTCTCGAGCTACTCAGGAGGGCCGAGGCTGGAGGATCACCTGAGCCCATTAGGTGTAGTCCATGGGGGCCATGAACATCTCCCTATGATCTGTCCTGGAGGACAGAGTGGGATTCTGACCCC
>NW_006972169.1:0-893 GCF_000164805.1 Carlito syrichta | reverse complement strand
TCAAGTCCCTGTGGAGTCCTAGGTATGAGCACTGCCTTAAGCCACGGATAATTTAGCAAATGCCCAGATGTTTGCAAGTTACATGGAACCTAGTTTCCTTGTTCCCCTTTAGTAAAGCGTGTAGAATCTTTCAAGGGACACAGTGACCCAGATTCCTATTTCGTTCTAAGCAAAATGATGAGATGTTTCCTGTTGGCCTGAAAGTCCAGACTCTTGTATACCCATATAAAGATGACAAGAATATGCCTGGGGACGTGGAATCTAAGATTGCTGGCTCCCTCCCATGAATACCTCAAAAAAAATTGAACACCTAAACCCAAAGTCCTAATAACGAACAGCAGAGCCAATGAAATCTCTGGAGTACAAGGTAACACTGAGGTCAGGGCTTACATACAAAAAATCCGAGAGAATTTCTAGTGTCCTGTATCTGGAATCAGAAGTTCTGAATATCTAAATGGACTTGTAGTGCCAGATTCTCGTTCAAAACTATCAAGAGTATCAGAGTGTTGCTTGAGTCCAGGAATGACTGATTCGTAATATCCACAGAACAAATAGCTCTAAAACATGAAGGGTGGTCGAAGCCCTGATCTTGTTTAGCCATTAGCAAGATGCACTGTAGATTTTCGGTATTGAGGCCCATGTAGCCAAGATTCCTTATTCATCCTTCGCAAGAGTCATGAATTTTCCTGGATATGAGGACTCCCATTACCCAGATTTCTGCTTCATTCTGAGCAAGACAACGAGATATTTCTTGGTGATGTAGAATTCAAGTTGTTTGGATATCAGTTGAAAGACCCCCCAAAAGTTTCCTGGGCAATTGGAACCCAAGACTCCATGTTCCCTTTCCCAAGCCCCCCTAACAATATGGGGACATAGAAGCCCAGATTCCAGAT
>NW_006972168.1:0-5435 GCF_000164805.1 Carlito syrichta | reverse complement strand
TTGTTTGTGTTTTCTTTTTTTCTCTTACTTTTATCTGTCTTCAGGACTATTTTCATTTATTAGTGGGTACCTTTATCTCTTTCCTCTTACTCTTCTCTGTGTCCACCTTCCACTCCCCTCCCACCCCAGCTCCATTTCTTTCCCTTTTCTTACATCATTTTACTTTCAGGGAGGAAATCAATACTCCCACTTCATGAACAGATTGCAAGGGGGTGGGAAGCAGGTTCCAGTGTATTCATACACCTGTGAGTGATCTGTAGATAAATTTTGGGTCACAGTTCCTCCATCAAATAAAACTCTTAACTGCAAATGTAGAGCCCCCAACCTGCATTCTAGCTTCAGAATCGAAGAAAGCCAGAGGATTCACACAAGGAGAAATAGGAGATTGAGCCAACAGAAGTAAAAGCATCCCCACCACCCCTGAACAACAGATTTAAAGAAGACAGAAGAAAAAAAGGAAAAAGTAGGAGGAAAACCTACACAGATGAAGAAAAACCAAAAGAAGAATATAAGTCTCACACAGACCCCTGGGAGATCGGATAATGAGAAAACAAGAGTTCACAATGCAAACAATGAAGAGCCCCCAGAATGGTCACAGAATGCAAAACCAGACATCAAGACATTAATAGAGGGAATAAAAATAATTGAGGAGAGACAAGCAAAAAATAGGAAGGAGTTGATAACTGAGATAACAGCAGTAAAGAATACTGTGATTGAAATAAACAACAAACTAATAAGTATGGAAAGCAGAATGAGCCAAGCAGAAGACAGAATCTTAGAACTTGAAAACCAAAATATAGAAATAAACTAAACTGCCGAAAACATAGAAAAGAAGATTAAAGATGGACAAAACCTTCAAGAGATGAGTGATTACTTCAAGAGAAAGAACCTAAGAGTAATTGGACTTCCTGAGGCAGAAAGAGAGACAGAGACCACGCTGGAATATACATTCCATGTTATTATTCAAGACAACTTCCCTCACCTCACCAGCGATGCTAAAATTCAAACACAAGAGATTCAGAGAATCCCAGTGAGACAACAAATGAGAAGACCAACTCCTAGGCACATAATAATTTGCCAGAAAAAGTAGGTATAAAAGAAAAAATCCTAAAAGCAGCAAGAGAAAAAGGTCAGGCTACCTACCAGGGAAGACCAATTCGAATAACAGCAGATTTATCTACAAAACACTTCAGGCTAGGAGAGCTTGGAGTACCATATTCAAAGTTCTCAAAGATAAACAATTTCAACCAAGGGGGCCTGTGTGGGACTTGCTGCAGCAGCCACCTCTTGTGGAGGCAGTTGCAGTGGCGGCAGCAATTGCATGGGTCTGGCTGCAGCAGCCAATCCCTTTGCAAACAGCTGAGGCTCGGTGCATGGGACTGGCTTCAGCAGCTGTTCTCTACAGAGATTCTCACAGTCCGACTTGTCCCATCACCATCTTGCTGGAAATCTCGAAATTATTTTTACTGTTTGTCCTCTTGCATCTATTATAAATAGAATGTCAGATTTTTTGTAATTTCAAAGCATATTCCATGCTACCTCTTAAAGGTTGAATCTAAAATATAGAGAAATAAAATTAAATCTCTATTTGATTACTAGGGATCAGAACAATTACTTGAGCCTTTCAAGAGAACGGTTAATGTGGGCTAACTGTATAAATATTTCTGTTAATTATATTTTAATATATTTGTATGAACTAAATTAGTAGTCTGATATTTATGCTTATGTACATGTGTGTATTTCTATTAGAAATGAATTTACTTATATGTACATTGTAAGTTACATTGATATCTTTTCTAGTAGTCAAATATAACAACAAAATTATTCATTACAAGTGCCAAATAATGTAACATTCGCTAATGTTCTCTTTTTAAATTTGAGATACTATCTACCATTCTTCTTATGAGCATCCACATAGTATTTTTCAATTAAATAACATAACAGTCATGTATTGCTTAATGATGGGGTCACATTCTGAGAAATGCAAGATTTGACCCTTTTTTTAAATTTTGTAAACTAAATAGAGAGCACTTACACAAACCTAGGGAATATAGCCTACTATACACCTATGCTACATGATTTAGTCAATGGCTTCTAGGCTACAAACCTGTGCAGTGTGCTAGTCTATTGAATATTGTAGACAATTATAAAACAATGGCAAGGATTTGTATATCCAAACATAGAAAAGATTATGTTAAAACACTGTATTAAAAGTTAAAATACGGTGTACTCTACAGGTCACTTAACACGAATGAACATTGTAGGACAGGAAGTTACTCTGAGTGTCAGTAAGTGCGTGTTGAGTGACTTCAGAGTCCAGGACATTACTTTACACTACAGGCAATTGCATAAAAATTGTGCACTATGGTACAATAAAGCCATAAAACTATTTTTTTCTTCAATAATAGATTAATTTTTGCTTACTGTCACTTTTTTCTTTATAAACTTTATATACAAGTTATTGACTCTTGTTATAATACATCTTAAGACAAAAATACATTGTACAATACAAATAACATTTTCTTAATATCCTTATTCTATAAAGTATTTTCTATTTGACAATTATTTTTTACCGTTTTTAATTTTCAAAATTTTTATTAAAAGCTAACACCGGAGTGCACACATTAGCCTGTGCATCCACAGGGCCAGGATTTCCAATATTACTTCCTTCCACTTCCACATCTTGTCCCACTAGAAGGCTTTAGGGGCAATAACATGCATGGAGCTGTCACCTTCTGTGATAACAATGCCTTCTTCTGCAACACCTTCTGAAGGATCTGCCTGAAGCTGCTGTTTTCAGGAAAACTGTTTTTAATAAGCAGAAGGAGTGCACTAGAAAATAACAATTAAAAAGTATAATGTGGAAAATATATAAACCAGTAACAGAATCTGTATTATCAAATATTATGAACTGTACATAATCGTATGTACTATACATGGAAAGACACCCCACCCAAAAAATCCTTTTGGTGGGAGGAGGGTGGGTCCCTTGCTGTACAGGTTTCTCCATCTAGGTAAGTGTCCAGGAACCCACTGGCATCAGCACACCAGGAAGCAATGCTTTGAGAGGCTATTTTCAGCTTCGGTAACTTTTTTTTTTTTTTTAAGATTTCGATGTTTTTGCCCATCTGTCATGGGTAATTTATATGAACAATGTGCGACAGTAAAATTTTGAATAAAAATGACATGATCCACTACGTCATTCTCTCAATTCACCAAATCTCATCCCGAACGGCTTTTTGTGTTTCACCAGATGAAAAAATCCTCACAGGGAAATGTTAATGCTAGTCCCAGTTTCTTAACATAGTGTTGGGGGTTCCCCTTAAGGGGGTATAAATTTTGTCTACTAATCTAATGGGGATTTCTGGGCGTGACACTACAGGACGGACTATGATTTTTCCTCTCTGTGCTTATAACCACGGGGTGAGTAGATAAAATTCCCTGCAATCCTCCAGAGTCCTTGTTCTGTGGTTGTTGAGTTAACAGTAATTTCTCAGCCTCTAGGGTTTTCACCAGCAGCATGAATAAGAAAGCAGGGGAAGCAGAACCACCGCTTTCCCAGATGTGCCATGCGTTCGGGGTCGTCAGTCTCCTCGACCATGTCAGAAGGCAGACCTTTGCGGTCGGTCCCCAACAATAATCGTAGTTTACATTGTGAACGTTATATGCCGGAAACATATTGATAAGAATAAAATAAATGCAATATCATTAGATAAAAAATCGATTAGAAAATTAGAATATTGTTATATTCCTTTGAGAAAGTTAAGATGATAATTTCTAAATATAAATGAATTTTGTTTACCAAACAGGGAATATATGCATAGAACTTTTATTGTACCTTCTATTTATAAGAAATAAACCCCTCGCAGTGAAACTATTTCAAGAAAGAAAATCATTACACCTAGAGAGAGAAAATAAAAGTGTAATTATTTACAGATATAATAGTTGATTATTTAGAAAAATACAGAACAATCTATACTTGAAAATATAGTGTTAATACATAAAATCAATAAAGCAACTGAATATATGATCAACGTGCAAACTTTATCAGTATTTACACTTGTAGCAACACACATTTCTAAAATAAATGTTAAAATAAAGATGCCATTTACAAAAAAAGTAAAATACCTATATTACTGTGTGACTTCAAAACTAAAAAAATTACAAAATGTTTGATACAGAGAAATTAAAGAAAATTTAACATTGAATCACAGGCTGAATTTTGTTGACGTCAACACTACAAAGATTCATAATCTTTAAAAATTATGTGACAGATTAAATGCAGTCCTAGATGTAAATCCCATGAGAGATTTTTGATGTCATTATTTATATATTTCTTGACAAATGAGTAATATGCCCATTTCATATTAAGATTAGAGAAGCACATCTGACATATTCATGTGAAACCCAATTAACCCATTTATAAACTACAAAAAGTGAGCGTTTACTTTTTATTTGAGGTGTCATGTACATAATACAAATTTCATCCACTTAAAAATTTTAATATATTCATTGAGTTCCAACAAAGACCACTATCAAAAACAAACAAGCAAACAAACAAACACTGTAGCTATGGGCAGTCACTTTCTAATTCACCTTAAGCCCTTAGCCACCGCTATTCTATTTTCTGTCTCTATGGATTTGCCTATTCTTCATATTTCACACAAACAGACTCACATAACATGTAACTTTTAGAAAGGTTTAATGACACAAATCTAATGTCCAGGAAAAACGAGTCAGGCACAATAGCAGCGATATCTGCACTTGGTGGTGTGCATATTATTCTTTAGCAACTCATTTTGAAATTTATTTTCATTGCTGAAACAAACAACATAACTCATTTTCAGACTTATGTGATCAAAATATTGTTTTTATTTCATAAAATATAAAATTTTCTGACAGACTCTATCTCAGGAGTTTGAATTCTGAAACGTATGCTTACAACTATATAGTCGTGAAACTCCACATTTGTCAGTCTCAAGTAGTTGTAAGCTTATCTTTGCACAGTTGCGTTGAGTAAAATATTCTGTTATCCTGTAGTGAAGAAAAAGCCACAGTTCATTTTATTTTGGGGCAACAATCTGTGAAATAAGAGAATTATCCATGTATTTTAAGAAAATAATACCCTGAAAAGAGGTTAGAACGCTTATCACATTATAATAGTTATTAAACAAAACTTGTCTCCTCCATACTTAGAGGGCAACATTAACTACAGTGGACTCCTGAAACCATGAATAGTGCCAATTCTCATACGAGTAAATACTATGTTTTTTCTATACATACAGACCTGTAAATTATGCACAAGAGATCAATACCCAATAATTTAATATAATAATTATAGCAATACGCTTACATCATTACTCTTGCACTTAAAGGCTCTTATTAAGTAAACTAAGCACTTATTAAGTAACACAGCACTATGAAGACAGTAGATC
>NW_006972167.1:0-697 GCF_000164805.1 Carlito syrichta | reverse complement strand
CATCATCTCTACTACCTCTAAACCTTATCAGTCATTCTCTATTACAATGATCTGCTCATGCTCCTGATTCTCCTGTAAACTCCCTGAATTAGAATAAACTTTTATGTACCATCACACCTTCTATGACTTCCTCAGTCACATGTTAGTTATTCAGTAGATGGCATTAACTTGAATTGACAAAAAAAAAGGAGGAAAAGGCTTTTCTCAAAGATTCACTCTTAAATAAAAAGCAATGGATGTTATCAATATGTGGCCCATACAGATTTACTTTAACAATTAAGAAAGGGCTCAGTGGCTCAGCCTGTAATCCCATGCCTAGGGAGGCTGAGGTGAGTGGATTGCTTGAGCCCGTGGGTTCGAGACCCACCTGGGCAACTTGGCGAGACCTCATCTCTACAATAAATCAAAAAACTAGCCGGGTGTGGTAATGTGCACCTGTAGTTCCAGCTACTTAGAAGGCTGAGGTGGAAGGATCGCCGGAGCCCAGCAGGTCGAGGCTGCAGTGGCCGGGAGTGTGCCACTGCCCTCCATTCTGGGCAACAGAGTGAGACTCCAACTCAAAAAAAAAAAGAAAAAGAAAAAAAGAAACGTCCAGATACTGAAGAATGTCTGGCTGAGCTTGTTTCTCTCTCAATCCAGGGTATACAAAATAATCTTGAAGTTGCTGTGAAATGTTTCTGATGCCTGGCTCTGTCCC
>NW_006972166.1:4944-5645 GCF_000164805.1 Carlito syrichta | reverse complement strand
CTTGACAGAAGGGCCTGGTTGCCAAATTGTAGGGTCATCATGTCTAGGGCACTTTTCTCAGCTTGGAGAAGAGAACCGGCAGGAACCTGGCTAGCGAGCCTGGAAACTCCTGGACTAAAGCAGGGGGAGCCACTCGAGGGTGGGTTAGGGCTGGAAGGTGCAAAACTAGGGGGATTCTCACATGCGGGGGTGCAGGTGAGAAGGACTGATGGCAGAAAGTTTGCAGTAGAATGGATTTCTTTCTTTCTTTTTTCTTTCTTTCCTTTTTTCTTCCATCCTTCTTTCTTTCTTTCTTTCTTTCTATCTTTTATGTCCTCACTAGATTGCTCACGTTGCTCTCAAACTGCACAACAAGGGCCATCCTCTCAACCTGGGTTGCCCAAACTGCTGCAATCACAGGCTTTCTATTTGGTAAACATCCTGGTGTTTCTGCTAGGTCTTGAACTCTTTGCCAGGGGCGATCCTCCCACCGAGGCCTGACCTAACCAAAGATTTTATGGGTTTTTCTTGGGGTTGAAGTGGGGGTTTGCTATGGTGTCCAACCTGGTCTCGAGTTCCTGGACTCCGGCCATTTTCCATCTCATCCTCCCTGAGTGCTGAGGAGACAGATATGAATCACCAGGCCACCCTGCCCCCCCAAATGTATGAGAGTCTCACCCTCCCTTTCCATGAGGCAACCCTTGGGAGGAGCCAGTGCTTCC
>NW_006972166.1:2707-3816 GCF_000164805.1 Carlito syrichta | reverse complement strand
CACATCAGTCACACACCTTTGACCACACACCCCAGAAGGCCTGCCTAACACTCCCCATTAGTGCCCCACAGAACAGAGGTGTGTGACCTCATGGAACAGATGGCTTTGTGCTAGGGCGGCCATTGGGCACAGAGCAATCAAGGGAGTCAGGCAATGCCAAGGCCAGCCCAGATTCTGGTCGCCTGGTCTGCAACTTTTGGGACAGGAGAGGTCCCCTTCCTCTCCCGATCACTCCATTGTTTGCCGCCCACACAGATCTTTCCGTGGGAAGCTGTGGATGACCATTGTGATGCACGTGGGATGCGTCTTTTTTGTCTCCAGAGTCTCCTTCAGCCAGGCTGGGGTGCAGTGTCACGATTGTGGATCCCGGGGATTTGACCTGCGGGGCTCAGGTTGTCCTCCCACATCAACCACTGAGCACCTGGGACTTCGAGATCCACCATGCCAGGCTCGATTTTGGAGTCCTCTTGCTAAGATGCAGTCTTGTCATGTCTCCTGGGCTTGTCTGCAACCCCTGGGCTCATGCAACCTCCCATATCGGCCTCCCAGGGCATGGGGCTGATGAACATTTACCATGGTGCCCAGTCTGGACTTTCATGGTCTGTCTGCAGGGGCGATGCCAAGGAACACCCAGGACAGAGGCCACCTTATCCTGTGTAGCCTGGACTGCAGGTGCCACCATGCACAACTCCAGTGCTTGCATTCCAGGGAGCTAGAACACCCGGGCTTCAGTAGTATCTCACCTCGGCCTCCCAAAACCACAACCCAGTTGTATGCTGATCCACCGTCTTTCAGGAATTCTAGGCCCAAGACTGGGGCCTCCTTCCCAAATGATCTCTGTCTATTCATGATGATCCCAATTCAATAGACAAATGGATGCTCTTTTTTTCCTTTTTTTTCTTTGAGTCAGAGTCTCACTCCATCATCAGGCTGGAAGGCGGTGGCCCGCTCCCTGCCACTGCAGCCTCAGCCTGCTGGGTCCTGGCGAGGCTTTTCCCTGCCATCCGAGGAACCAGAATAACATGCACGCACCACCACTCCTGGCTCATTTGGGATGGAGGGGTAGAGACAAGCTCTCACCGAGTTGCTCAGGTGGGTCTCGACCCACA
>NW_006972166.1:0-1135 GCF_000164805.1 Carlito syrichta | reverse complement strand
GCCTCCTGCCTCGGCCTCGCAGGGCATGGAGCTGATGACTGTGATTCATGGTAACCAGCCTGGACTCGTACGTTCTGTTGGTGGGAGTGATGCAAAGAAATGCCTCAGGACAGAGGACACAGCATCCTGTGTAGATGGGATGAAGAGCACCACCACGCATGACCCCAGTGTTTGCATTCCATGGAGCTACGAGATCTCACTACGTGGCCCAGGCGGCTCTTGAAGTCCCAGGCACCAGCAGTCCCTTGCCTTGGCCTTCAAAAGCCACAGACCACTTGTCTGCTGATCCACCGTCTTTTGGGTACTCTAGGCCCAAGGCTGGTGAACCCTTCTCAAATGATCTCTGTCTGTTCACGATGATCCCAAATTCATATACAAATGGGTGCTCTTCTTTTATTTCCTTTTTCCCTTTTTTCTTTGAGTCAGAATCTCACTCAGTCACCCAGGCTGGAGGGCGGTGGCTAGCTTCTGGCCTCCACAGCTTTGTCTCGCAGGTGCCCGTGAGTCATTCCCTGGCCGTCCAAGGAGCCAAAAGGAGAGTCACCCGATACCACAACCAGCTCATTTGGGATAGAGAGTAGAGACGAGTCTTGCTGAGGTGCCTGGGCGGGTCTTGGTTCACAGGCTTGGCTGGCTGCTGGCCTTGGCCTCCCAAAGTGCTAGGCTGATGAAGCTGAGCCCCCATCCCAGCCACAATCCTTTGTCAAAAACAAACAAAAAGGCCTGGCATGGAAGACCACGTTTGGATTCCAACACTCTGGGAGGCTGAGGTGGGAGGATGGCTGAAGCCCAGGAGTCGAAGTCCAGTCTGGGCCATGCAGGGAGAGCCCATTTCTGCACCCATCCAAACAGGGGGTCTGAGGTCGAGGTGCCTGTCATCCTGGCCACTCTGGAGGCTGATGCGGGAGGATCACCAGAGCCCACATTTTGAGGCTGTCGGTGAACGATGGTCGTGTCCCTGCACATCAGTCTTGGCCAAAAAGCCAGACACTGTCTCCAAACCATGAGAATCGTACACAGATTCTCAACTGCGAGTCATGTGTTCACAGGGAGACTGACTTTAGAGCGAGTAAAAATGGTATTGGGGGGAAGAAATGTCCACGGTAGAGGGATGTGTCCCTGGACTTTCTTGGAG
>NW_006972165.1:0-772 GCF_000164805.1 Carlito syrichta | reverse complement strand
TTAGTTAAGTCAGCTGGCTGGCCAGCTGCTTATCATGGTAGCTATCTAGTTAAGTCAGCTGGCTAGCCAGCTGTCTAGATAGTGGTTACCTAGTTAAGTCAGTTGGCTAGCCAGCTCGCTAGCTAATTTAAAAAAGTTAGTTATTTCAGATGGCTAGACAGTTGGGGTAGCTAGTTATTTCAGCTAGTTAAGTCTGCTGGCTAGCAAGGTAGCTAGTTTAGTCAGCTAGTTATGTCAGCTTGCTAGCTAGTTAAGTCAGCTAGTTCAGTTGTTAGCTAGTTAGATAGCTAGGAAGGTAGCTAGGTATTTATTTCAGGTAGTAAATTCAGCTGGCTATCTAGGTATCTAGCTCGTTTAGTCAGCTAGTTAAGTCAGCTGGGTAGATAGTTAAGTCAGCTACTTCAGTCAGCTGGTTAGCCAGCTGCCTAGCTTGGTAGCCAACTAGTTTAGTCAGCTGGCTAGCCAGCTGCATAGCTAATTAATTCACCTAGTTAATTCAGCTCACTAGTCAGCTGAATAGCTAGGTAGCTAGGTACTTCAGTCAGCTGGCAAGCCAGCGGGATACATAGCTACTAGCTAATTAAGTCAGCTGGCTAGCCAGTTGGCTAGCTAGTGATGTCAACTAGTTAAGTCAGCTGGCTAGCCAGCTGGCTAACAAGTTAAATCACATAGTCGAGTCAGGTGGCCAGCCAGCTGGCTAGCTGGTTGTCAGCTAGTTATTTCAAGTGGCTAGCCCACTGGCTAGCTAGTTAAGTCAGTGAGTTAAGTGAGC
>NW_006972164.1:0-764 GCF_000164805.1 Carlito syrichta | reverse complement strand
AAAAATACTTCAGGTCGTCTTGCTATGGGCTAAACACGAATCAGTATTTTCGAGCATGAATCTGTGGAAATGGAGTCGTTATATTCAGGCAACTACATTACCTTTTGCTAAGAAAGAATAAGGAATCCGGGTTACACGAGTCCTCAATCCCAAAAATCTACAGGGCATCTTGGAAAGGGCTAAAAAAGAATGAGAGTTTCGAAGGAGGATATATGTAATGAGAGTCCTAATATACACGAAAATACATGGCCCCTTGCCAAGGAAGAAAAAGAATCGAGGTTATAGCAGTCCTCAATTCTAAAAATCATCAGGCCATCTGCTGTGGGATAAACAAGAATCAGGGTTTTGAAGCTGCAACATAGGTAATAGCAGTCCTCATATACAGAATCTACACAATCTCTTGCTAAGGAGAAATAAGAAACCTGTTTCACACGGTTCCTCCATCACAATAACTACATGACATCTTCCTAATGGCTGAACAAGAATCACGGTTTTGAAACAACATTCTGGGGAAAGGGAGTCCCCATATACAGGACACTACACTGCCCCTCGCTAGGAAGAATAAGGAATCTGTGATACACTAGCCCCCAATCTGAAAAATTCTCAGGATGTCTTGCTACGAGATAAAAAAGAATCAGGGCTTTGACCTCCTCTCATGTTTCGGAGATATTTGGCTTGTGGGTATTACGAATCAGTCAATTCAGGACTCCAACAACATTCTGGTACTCTTGAGAGTTGCAAACGGGTATCTGGTAGTACAAGTC
>NW_006972163.1:0-963 GCF_000164805.1 Carlito syrichta | reverse complement strand
ATAAGAAAATGACTGACGGTACTGGGAAACTATGGGGGGGAGGGGGATGGGATTAACAGTGGCAAATATCTGTCTGGGGCTGGGAAAACACCTCTTATCAACAGGGTGTCTGAATGAAATGTAATTGTACACCTAACCCTTAACTGTACCCCACAAAACCATAATAAAAATACTGATTAATTATTAAAAAATAAAAAATAAAAATAAAAATAAATAAATTAATTAATTAAAAAAAAAAAACTTCTTACAGCTCATTTAATCTTCATAAAACTTACTCAGGCCAGGCTCGGTGGCTCAGCCTGTAATCCCGCGCCTTTGGGAGGCTGAGGTAAGTGAATTGCCTGAGCCCGCGGGTTCGAGACCCACCTGGGCAGGCGAGACTTCATCTCTACAATAAATCAAAAAATTATCCGGGCGTGGTAGCACGCACCTGTAATTCTGGCTACTCAGAAAGCTGAGGAGGAAGGATCGCCGGAGCCCAGCAGGTTGAGGCTGCGGTGGCCAGGAGCGGCCACTGCACTCCAGTCTTGGTGACAGAGTGAGACTCCAACTCAAAAAAAAAAAAAAAACTTACTCAGTAGATACCTTTATTGTCTGCATTTTCCAATAGTTCATTTTTTAATAATAAAGAATATGGGGCTTAGAAGGGTACAGGAGCCTAGGCCCCAGTGAGTGATGAAACTGAGATCCAAACTTGCCAGGACACAGGTCTGGATCCACCTGATCTTCTGCTTATGCTGGTCTTAGGGCTCTGTAAGCTTGAGGATAAGCCAATCTGACTCTTTATTCTTCTTATTGATAAGCATCCCTGCCACATTGCTTTTGTTTTCCAGTTCAGAGCTAGGAAAGTGTCTCAACCATCATCACTCCACCTTTACATTCTATTTTGTAGCAGGGAAAATCTGTGCACAGCAGCTCAGGGCAGTGAATTCTAATGGAATCATGCTGATGACTGGCCCTGTA
>NW_006972162.1:0-3415 GCF_000164805.1 Carlito syrichta | reverse complement strand
AAGTTTTAGCAATCAGAATCCATTTAGTGCAGAGCAAAATTGTCCAATACAACTCAGCAGGCTCTGAAAGCCTGATTGTATAAGCACAGAGGGTGCAATTGAGCTCACTGTGTGGAAAGGGCAACATGCTCAGGAGTTGGAGTCCATTGAGTCATTTATGAGCTGTATGATCACTGGCAAACTAATCACTCCAAGCCACAGTTTTTGCTTCTACAATTGGTAACATGTATGAAGAGTTGTTTTGAGGCTGGGAATTGCAGTTATTAACCTGGTAAAGTTATGCAAATAGAACAGGCCATTCTAGTATAATACCAAATAAAACAAAAGGCACTAATTCACAGAAAACCATAATGAGTCTGCACACAAGTAAATTTTTAAAAATATACTTCCTTACATGTTGCATTTCAGCAGAAGAAAACACCGATGAAAATATTTTACATAATATTAAGGCACTGCAAAATACTGTGTGTGTGTGTGTGTGTGTGTGTGTGTGTGTGTGTGTGTGTGTGTGTGTGTGAAAACATAGTTAATTATCTCAGCATGATCCTGCAGTTGATAATTGCCACCACTCAGCCTTTGAGGCCATAGAGTATAAAACGGGCGTTTTCAAATTTTTTACTTTTTGGGAGTATGAATGAGAGAGGAGAGAGAGGGGGGAGAATGGAGACAGAGAGAGGGGAGAGTGGGGAGAGAGAGAGGGGAGAGGGGAGAGGAGAGAGAGAGGAGAGAGAAAAGAAGAGGGAAGGGGGGGAGAGAAGGAGAGAGAAGAAAGAGAGAGGCTTCTGATTTTATTTTTCAAAATAACAAGAGTTGGGGGCATGTAGTTTTGAAAGACAAAAATCTATACATTCACAATGAAAGTAACAGTCGCAATTTGTAGATTATAAATCAACTGTACCAAAGTTATCTTATCAAGACCGGACGAAGTGATGGCAGAAGTAAACGTGGAATAAATGTATACTGGACATGCATGAAATTACATCAGTGGTTCATTTAATTCAAGCAGAAGCCTATGTTTTATCTTCCATTTTATAGACATTAAAGCCTGTCCACCTTAATGAGCAGCATTACCTGCTCTTTTTCTGTTATACAGACAGGTAGCCACAGAAATCCACAAAGCATTTAATGTAGGCATACAACACACTATCAAATATAAAATCTATTTTATAATCACCTTTAAAAAGCAGATATTGAACTTTCTGAAATCTGTTTAAGTCAGAGTTTTATGAACAAAACGGTAACTTAAAATTTCTGTAATCTTAGTACTGTATTTTTGTAATATCACCAAGATCTTTAGAAAGATGCCCAGTATATGTGATATTGTTCAAACTGTATTTTTGCAAATTTTAAAATTAAAATTATACATAGATATAGCCAAAAATAAACTGGAGCAAATATTATGAGCAAAGTAATACCAAAACATCAATACAATCTTAAAACACTTATTTAAGAAAGCATGTTCACTGGTCAGTTAAGTGAGTCATTTATAAAATGTCACATTGTCACTGAATAAAATATGAGTAGATATAAATTATCTATCTCAAAAATGTATTACCTTTAAAGAATATGACCTTTTACAGTTCTTTACAGCATTACAATTTTC
This sequence comes from Carlito syrichta, assembly GCF_000164805.1. Classification (NCBI taxonomy): domain Eukaryota; kingdom Metazoa; phylum Chordata; class Mammalia; order Primates; family Tarsiidae; genus Carlito; species Carlito syrichta. Next base: position 1,812 of record NW_006972162.1, on the reverse strand, counting down.
TGTACTTAATGGTTATGGGTTTAATTTGTGTCACAGGCTTACAACTGAGAAAATACAATGACATTGTTCTCTAGAAAATAATTCCAGGTTAACAGTTGTTTAAACACCTTTTCCCTCTTAAAAACAAAAATTCATAAATTTCCCAAACAGGAACCACTGGATAAAATTGAAAATCACCTGGAGTCGCCGGCCTTGCCGCCTGGAAGCACCTGGAAGCGGCAGAGGAAAGCTTCGGGCCAGAGGAAGAGGCAGGTCAGGCTGACGAAGCGGAGCTCGCTGAGCTTGCCGACCAGGGCGCCGCGAGGCTGGCGGCGAGCAAGGAGTGCGTGGTGGCCGGGATGCCCCTGAACCAGTCCCCGGAGTCCGACATCTCCTCCTCTCAGGCCGCCAGGACGTCCCGGTCCCCGACTCCCCGTGCCTGCCTGCGAGCAGAGGGTGTCGAGGTGGAAGCTGCCCGGCCCCGCTGCAGACGGCGGAGATCAGCGGACCTGGCACCACCGAATTCCGACGAGCCAGGTTGTGACGGCAGCGAACCTTTCCTTTCCGGCGACAGGGGGCCACGTGATCGGAAGTCATTGTCGCTTAAAGGGCCAGCGCCGATTTTGCCGCCGGGCCTCATTCCTACAGGTCTCTGCTTAGATTTACCTTCAAAGATGTATTTCTGGGTGTGGTGTAGTAGTCTCAGCTACTCAGGAAACTGAGGAGGGAGGAGCATTTGAGCCCAGAAGTTTGAGGTCAACATAGCAAAATTCCATCTCTTAAATAAATAAATAATAAAATAATAACATAAGTCTCCTCTGACTCTACTATCTAAAATGGCATTCTTCTCCTCATTCATTCAGACTTTGACTCCTTAACTTCTTTTATTTGCTTGAAAGTATGTATTATAACCTGATTATATTTATTTGTTTTTTGTTTGCTTCTTTTCCCACCAGAAGATAAATGCCATGAAATCAGGAACTTTGTTTTGTTTACTGCTGAATGCCAAGCACCCAGCAGTATGCCTGAAACTTTGTGGTGCTGTATAAATAGTGAATGAATGAATGAATGAAGTCAGCTTGATTCACTAATAATCTATTTTAGAGACTTGATTATAGGTGATCTATAACTTTAACTATAGAGGATAATGGCACAGGAATTTGCTCATATTTTCTTGAAAGACAATTTTTTAAAATACATGTCCTACTTAAAACATATTAAAGCTATACTTACAGACATAGGCCTCACTTTTTTTGAGATAATGTATAGAATGAGCATATATTAGCTCCGACTCTGTTCAAAAAGCAATCATACTACTCTTTTAAAGATACTTTGTTCATTTAAGAGGCAACCGTACTTGATTACATGACTTAGATTCCACATTTGCTCATTTTCCAGAGATGTACTATTTTAAATGGTCTATCTAGGTGATGTTCCTTTTCTGAATTTCTAAAGTACTATTTTGGCAATTTTTTTAAGAATTTGAAATTCATGGAAGTAGTTATTGAATCTAAAAATATCATTTCTAGTTTGCATATAGCTCTTAAGAAAGTTAAGAGTGTGAAAGCTGGTAAAGTTAGTTTACACCATGTTTTCTCATGTCAATTACATATAAGTCCTAGAAGTTTGTATCTGCATACATAATCCAGGACATATCTGGGAGAATATAATTCAGTAAATGAGTTCTCATTATTAATCCTTCGAGTGCCTATCTGCATCTGTGGCTGCATTATTGCAGGCTCTAAAGAACTGTGGTGGTCCCTTCCCACTTGAAATGTACAGATTCTCTGAGTTGGGATCCAACATAAACTTTATGATGTCCTCATTCCCAAT
>NW_006972161.1:0-559 GCF_000164805.1 Carlito syrichta | reverse complement strand
CCGGAGGTGATCCACAACTTCAGTCCTTGAAGCCCCTTCAGGGAAGATCTGCTGGGATCGATGCCACCTCTCCTGCGACTGAGACGTCCTGTCCACCGTAAGTCTCCTGCTGTCTGCCCTGAGGCAGGCAGCCATCTTGCCATCTTCAGCCTCTGCCGTACCTGGTCCCACCCCCTCTGGGGTGAGCAGCTGAGATAGCACCACCTGCTGGTGATTCAAGGTAACAACACCGAAACGGGAGAAACAAGCTTGATAAAGACATAGGCCAGAGTGGTGAACAGAGGATGATCTGAACTGTCCTTCACAGCAGACCAGGGGCAACTGACCCTAACTGCAAACTGATTTACCAACTTGAAAAGAAAACTAGAAATCAGACCTGAAAGGACATTGGACTTAAACGAAATGTCTCAGAGTGTGCTTCACTGATTCTGTTAGTTTAATGACTTAATTCTATTCCTACTGTATTGTTCCTTTTTTCTTTTTTCCTCTTCCTTTTTCTCTTTTCTTTCTCTTTCTCTCTGTAAACCATATCTTTGTATAGAGGAACAGCACACTAATA
>NW_006972160.1:0-3771 GCF_000164805.1 Carlito syrichta | reverse complement strand
CGCTAAACTAGTCAGCTTAACTAGCTAGCTACCTAGCTAGCTATCTAGCTAGGCACCTGACTTAACTAGCATACATAACTAGATAGCTAGCTGACATAACTGTATCTTATATAGTTTATTTCTTAGCTAGCCAGCTGACTTAATTATCTAAAATAACTAGCTAGTAAGATGGCTACACACCAGACTTAATTAGCTTCTTAACTAGCTAACCAGCTGGATAGCATACTGACTTAAAGACTTGACTTAACTAGCTAGGCAGCTGGTTTCCAGCTGACTTAACCAGCTAGCCAGCTGTCTAGCCAGCTGACTTAGCTAGCTGGCTATCTATCTAGCCAGCTGTCTAACCATCTGACTTACCTAGCTGACTTAAGCTAGAAAGCTAGCTAGTCAGCTGACTTAACTAGCAAGCTACCTACCTAGTCAGCAGGCTAGCCAGCTGACTTAACTAGGTGAATTGAACAGCTTGCCTGCTTGCTAGCAAGCTGAGTTATCTAGCTAGCTACCTACCTATTCAGTTGTCTAGACTGCTGACTAAACTGGCTGACTTAACCAGCTAGCCAGTTGGCTAGCCAGCTGATTTACCTCACTGACTTCACTAGCTAGACATTTAGCTATCTAGCTGACTTAACTAGCTAGGTACCTACCTTGCCAGTTGACTAGCCAGTTCTCTTAACTAGCTGAATTAACCAGCTATCCAACTGGCTAACCAACTGACTAAACTAGCTCACTAACTAGCAAGTCAGCTGCCTATCCTGCTGCTTTATCTAGCTGCCTTAACCAACTAGCTACCTAGCTAGCCAGCTGAATTAACTAGTTAGCTAAATAGCTAGCTATGTAACTTCCCAGCTGACTTAAATACTTAGCTAACTAGCTAGCTAGCAGCTAAACTATTCACTTTACTAGTTATCTAATGTGCTAGTTTGGTGACTTAATTATCTGCCTTAACTCAGCTAATGAGCTTCCTAGCTGACTCATCCAGCTGACAACTCGTTAGCTAACTTGCTAGCTAGCCTACTCAACTATCTGGCTCAACCCGTTTGGTAACTTGCTATCTAGCTGACACAACCAGCTGACTTAACCCATTAGTTTCCTATCTAACTATCTGACTCAAGCTGCTGACTTAACCCATTAGCTCACTACGTAGCTAGGTGTCTTAGCTAGCTGACTAAATTCGAAAACTGACTTAACTAGTTGACTTAGTTAGCTGGCTTAACTACTTAGCTAGCTGACAACTAGTTTGCTAGCTGACTTGACTACCTGAATTAAATAGTTAGCTAACTATTTAACTAGCTGAATAACTAGCTGACTTATCTAATTCCCATGTAGTTAGATAGGTTACTTAAGTAGCTGACTTAAATAGTTAGCTAACTAGTGAGCTAGTTGACTGATCTAGCTGACTTAGCTAGCCAGCTGGTTAGCTAGTTTACTTAGTTGTCTGATTTAACCAGTTGGCTAACGAGATAGCTAGCTGATTTATTGAGTTGGTTAACCAGTTAGCTGTTTTCACCAGTTGGTAAATGACTTAACGGGCTGACTTAACTAGTTGGATAATGAGTTAGCTAGGTTACTTACCTTGTTGTTGACGAGTCGCCTGAATATTTAGCTCATTTAATCCATTGGCTGACTACTCGGCCAACTTATTACCGGGCTTAACAAGGTGGCCCACTAGTCGGCCAACTAGTTAGCTGGGTCAATGAGCTGACTGATGAGTTGTCCAACTAGTTAGCATGATTAACTAGTTGGCTGGCTGGTTTCCTGACCTAACTAGTTGGTCGACTATTTCGCTGACTAGTTGGATAGCCTAATTATTTGGCCACCTAGCTAGCAGAGTTAACTTCTCAGCTGACAAGTTGGCTGACTAGTCGACCAAGTGGTTAGGTGAAATCACTAGTTGGCTGGCTACTCAGCCGACCGCTTAGCTGACTTAACAAATTGGCTGGCGTGTTATCTGACTGGTTAGCTGAATTAACTTGTCAGCCAGAGATTGAGCCGACTGGTCAGCTGACCTAACTAGTCGGCCAGCGAGTGAGCTGACTTCAGGAGACTTAACTAGTTGGCTGCGAGTGAGGCGACTGTTCAGCTGACTTAACTATTTGGCTCCGAGTGAGCTGACAGGTCAGCTGACTTTAGTTGGCTGGCTAGTGAGCTGACTGGTCAGAAGACTTAAATAGTCAATGAGTGATTGGGCCGACTGTTGAGTCTATTAACTAGTCAGCCATCAAGTGAGCTGATGGGTGAGCTGCCTGAAATAGTCAGCCAGTGAGCTAGCTGATCAGTGAGCTGATTTAACAAGTTGACTGGTGAGCAAGACAACTTGTTAGCTGACATGTTGGCCAGCGAGTGAGCTGACAAGTAATTGACCTGTTAGCAGGTGAGTGACCCAGCTAATTGGCTGACCAGTTGGCAGGCGAGCGTGCTGACAAATTAGCTGACCTGATGGAAAGAGAGCAAGCCCGCTAGATATCTGATCAGCTGGTTGAGTGGCTAGTCGATTAGTTAGCTAAGTAATGAGCTGATTTGCTAGCTGACATAACTAGCTAGCTGAACACCTAGCTGGCTATCTAGCTGACATAACTAGCTAGCAAACAAGCTATCTAGCTGTCTAGCTAGCTGACTTAACTAGCTAGCTAACTGGCTAGTTAGCTGACTTGCTGACTTAACTATCTAGTTGACAATCTAGCTGATTAGCTAGTTGACTTAATTGCCTAGCTGAGTAGCAACCTGACTAGTTAGTTGACTTAATTAGCTAGCTGAATCGTTAACTGACTTGCTAGCTGACTTAACTAGCTAACTGGCTAGCTAGTTGACTTTACTAGCTGACTAGCTAGTTGGCTGGCTAGTTGGCTAGCCAGCTGACATAACTAGCTAGCTACCGTGTTGCTTAGATGGCTAGCCAACTGGCTTACCTAGCTAGCTACCTGGCTGGATAGCTGGCTAGGCAGCCAGCTATCAAGTTAGGGAGCTGGACAGCAGGCTAGCTAGCTGCCTAAATAGCCAGGCGGCTGACTGGACAGTCGGATAACTGGCCGCATTAAATAGCCTGCTCATCAGCTGAAATAGCTGACTGAAATAGCTGGCTACATACCTGACAAGCCTGCTAACCAGTCGGCTTAATTTGCCAGCGACCCAGCTAGCCAGGCGGCTTACCATCTGACTTAATTAGCTGACATATGTAGATAGCCATCTGACTAGACAATTGGCTTAACTAGCTAGCCACCTAGCTAGCCAGTCAGTTAGCCAGGTCACTTAACACGCTGACATAATTAGCTAGCCAGCTGGCTAGCCAGCTGACTTAATTAGCTAGCTCCATACCTCGCAAGGAAGCTAGCCAGCCGACTTAACTACCTGACTTAACCAGCTAGCCAGCAGCTAGACAGTTGAGTTAACTATGTAGCTACCTAGCTAGCCAGTTGGCTAGTCACTTGAATTAACTAGCTGACTTAACCAGCTAGCCAATTGGCTAGGCAACTGACTCAACCACATGATTTAACTAGTTAGCCAGCTAGATAGCCTTTGCATAACTAGCTTACATCCTTAGATAACCAGGTAGCTAGCCAGCTGACTTACATAGCCAGCTACCTATCCCCCTGGCTTGCCAGCTGACTTAACAACGTATCTCCCTATGTAAACTGCTGGCTAGCCAGCTGACTTAACTAGCTAGCTTCCCAGCTAGGCTGTTGGCTAGTCAGCTGACTTAGCAAGATGATTAGTTAGCTAACCAGCTCACTTAACTAGCTGACTTAACTAGCAAGTTTCCTAAATAGCCAGCTG
>NW_006972159.1:0-487 GCF_000164805.1 Carlito syrichta | reverse complement strand
GTCAGATAGTTAAGACAGCTGGCTAACCAGCTTGCTAGCTAGGTAGCCAGTTAGTTTTTTCAGCTGTCTAGCCAGCTGGCTACCTAGGTAATTCACCTAGTTAAGTCAGCTGAGAAAGCAGCTGGCTAGCTAGGTTGCTGGCTAATTAAGTCGGCAAGTAGACAGCTGGCTAGCAAGATAAGTCACCTAGTTAATTCAGTTGGATAGCCAGGTGACTAGCCATGTAACATGCTAGTTAATTCAACTGGCTAGAAAGCAGACCAGCTAATTAAGACAGCTAGTTAAGTCAGCTGACTACCTAGCTTGCCTGCTAGGTTGTGACCTATTTAAATCTATTGTCTAGCCAGCTGGCTAGCTAATTATGTCACTTAATTAAGTCAGCTCGCTATCCAGGTGGCTGGAGAGGTACAGAGCTACTTAAGTCAGTTGCCTAACTGTCTGGATATCTAGTTAAGTCAGCTAGTTTAGTCACCTGGCTGGCCAGCTG
>NW_006972158.1:0-353 GCF_000164805.1 Carlito syrichta | reverse complement strand
GGATGTATCCCTGGCCTTTCTTGGAGGAGGTCCTGGTTGCCAAGATGGAGGGTCAGACTGCCTGGGGCACATTTCTCACCCTGGAGAGGAAAGCTGGCAGAAACCCGGCCAGGGGGCTTTGCGAACTCCTGCATCAAATAGGGGACAGCCCATCGGGGCTGGATTTGGGATGGTCGGTGCTGAGCTTGGCAGACACTCACATGTGGGTGGGGGGCGGTGGTGGAAGGACTGAGAGAACAAATTTGGCAGGTGAATGGATTTCTTTCTTTCTTTCTTTCTTTCTTTCCTTCTTTCTTTCCTTCCTTCTTTTCTTTCCTCACTAGGTTGCCAAGGCTGCTCTCAAACATCCCAAC
>NW_006972157.1:0-864 GCF_000164805.1 Carlito syrichta | reverse complement strand
TCAGCTAGTTATTTCACTTACTAGTCGGCTATCAACTCAGCTAACTGGTCATCTAACTAGTGGGCTTGCTCGCTTTCCATCAGGTCAGCTTACTAGTCGGCTTCCTCGCCTGCCAACCAGTCAGCAAACTAGTCGGCTCGCTCACCAGCCAACAAGTCAACTAACATTTCAGCTCACTCCCAGGTCAGCAGGTTAGCTAGCTAGTCTGCTTGCTCACCAGCCAACTTGTTAAGTCAGCTCACCAGTCGGCTCGTTTGTTACCTGACCAGTTAAGGCAGCTCACCCGTCTCATCACTCCAGCCGACTAGTTAAGTTGGCTCACAAGTCGGCTCACTCACCGACCTATTAGTTAAGTCCTCTGACCAGTCGGCTCACTCACCAGTCGACTAAAGTCAGCTGACGAGTCAGCTCACTCTCCAGCCAACTAGTTAAGTCAGCTGACCAGTCAGCTCACTCGCCGGCCAACTAGGTAAGTCAGCTGACCTGTCGGCTCACTCGCCAGACAATTAGTAAAGTCAGCTCACCTCTCGGCTAACTCACCAGCCGAATAGTTAGGTCAGCTAACCGGCCGGCCGCCTAGCTGGCCAACTAGTAAAGTCAGCTAACCAATCAGCCGAATAGTCAGCTCACTTGTCAGCCGACAAGTTATGTCTGCTAACTAGTCGGCCTACTACTCGGCCGACAATTAGTTCAGCACACCAGCCATTCAATTAGTTAACAGAGCTGACTTGTGGGCCAACTCATCAGTCAACATGTAAAATCACCTAGCTAACTCATTAACCAACTAGTTAAGTCAGCTAGTTTACTCGTTTACCAACAAGTTAAAAGAGGTAGATTACTCATTAACCAACTCATTAAATCGGC
>NW_006972156.1:0-373 GCF_000164805.1 Carlito syrichta | reverse complement strand
CAAAGGGGTTACCATGTTTTTCACATATGTAGAGTTTCTCTCCACTATGGATGATCATGTGTCCAGCAAATCCGTTGTGAGACTGAATGGCTATGTCACATTCTTCACATTTGTAGGGTTTTTCTCCAATATCAATGGACATATGATCAGTAAAGACTTTATGAGAGCCAAAGACTTTGCCACATTCGTAGAGTTTCTCTCCAGTATGGCACCTCATATGTGTAGCAAATCATTTGAGAACAAAAGGCTTTGCCGCATTCATCAGGTTTGTAGGATTTCTCTCCACTATGGATGGTCTCGTGTCCAGCAAATTCTTTGAGTGTGAAAAGCTTTGCCAAACATCTCACATTTGTAGGGTTTCTCAATAGTATGG
>NW_006972155.1:0-8902 GCF_000164805.1 Carlito syrichta | reverse complement strand
ACGTGGTTGGAGCTAATAAACATCTGTGGAATGACTGAGCGGGGGCCCAGAAGTTGGTGTCTGGGTAAGTAGGTCCTATTCTACCTCCAGTTGCATAAAATATATATGTATGTGTGTATATCCATGTGTTTGTGTGTGCACATAATTTTAATTCATATATGTTTTCATTTACATAGGCTTTATGTGCATTTTAATGTATGTATGCAATATTATATGGTATCTGATATTGTGAAACCTTAAGTTTGGCTATATTCTACATGCATTTATTTCTTAATAGACCAGGAGGTTACTTGTTCAATGACTTACTTTCTTTCTAGGGAAGTGCGTGCCTAAAAGGACATTTAGATCCCCTACCTTAATGTTTGGTTAGCTGAACACTGCAGCAGCCAAGCTCTGTGGCACATGACTTGAGTGCTTCTGTGGTCCAGGGGTTCCTGAGTTGAAGTGGCCCCATGATTGTCATTTGAAAAAACACCCTGATTTTGCCTGGGTCTGGTTCTCAAGGACTTCCTTATGCATAAATATGTGTACTTGTCAGACGGTCACTTCTCAAAAAATGTCCCAGTCTTTCTATGAGCTTGGCAACCTGATGAGACCGATGGGTCCCTTCAAATATTGCATGTGTATGCCACACGTAAGAGTTTGTTGCTGATATAACTTTGAAACACTGTCCAGCATAAAACTAATCATCATCTCCTCTTGCACCGTCTTCTAGATATTTTGGGGTCTGCCTTGCATGTGGTCCCAAAGTGTCATTTGAACCAGTCCAAGGAGTTGCCTGCCAGTTGTGAGCAACACTTCATGATGAAGCTAGCTGGAAGAAAGTGTTCACTGAACTACAGAGATGGTTTCCTATGAAACAAGTGCCTAGAAGTCCTCGGCCCACACAGGGTGAAGGGCAGCCAGAACTATAAAAGCAAAAGAAAAACGCACTCCCAGGTGCAGACATAGAGCTTGTAGGAGAAGTAACAGTTCTGGGGTCCAGGTTGTAGTTTCCAATATCTGCCTTTATCATACTCTGTGACCGTTAACTTCCTGCTTTGCTTAATTTAATTCCAAGTATTTCGTCAGCAACTTTCTGAAAATACAGAAAGACAGAGTTTCCTATCTTGGCTGAGATAAAGTGTCTACTAAAACCATTTTCCTGGCAAAACCGCAAGTGTTTTTCAGGTTTTACTGTTCCTATCTGCTCCAAATCAATTTTATTGCCCACTAAGGCAACCAGTAGCTGAGTGTCTGACTCCTGGCTCCCCTTCTTAACCACGGTGTACCACTCTTATAAATTCTCAAAGCTTTGCCAATTTGTAACATCATCTATCAAGAGGATTCCCTGAGGTCCACAGATTTATGTATCCCATCTCTTGCCTTCTATTGTCTGTCCTCTTTTATCTCATACTCACAGAGTAACATTCATGTTTTCTGGCAATGTTCTCCTCAAAAACCAACCAACCAACCAACAGGCAAGCAAAACCCCAGTACTATAGGTCTGTTTGTATTGATTTCCAAAAGTTTTTGAGTTAAAGGTCTTCCTGGAGGTGCCATCTCCAGGACAATAAGTTTCAGATGATGGAGTAGGATGCGGTTCCCTGGGGACCCGGCTACCTCTGCAGGCAGAGGGAAGAGGGAAAGGAAAGCACCTTGGTGGGAGAGGAGAGGAGGAAGGACACAGTCTGGACAGGAGCCCACTCTGAGATCTGGGTGCCCTGGAGACGTCCAGGGAGAATCACTCATCAGCCACCATCTTGCCCAGCTTCCCTCTCCTCTCAGTTGATATTACTTTTATTAAATTAACTGGTGCTTTCACACTCTTTTAAAGAAAAAAAGAATTTAATTAGAAGGATCCAAGTCAAACATGGTATCTCTTGAGTCATCTCTCACTATGCATGACAAAGACCGTTGTCACCAATAAGTTTCAAAGTTGGTTCCATATGATTAACTTGGTAGACATGTAATAACCCAAATGAACCCAGAAAATGAGGGCTCTGTGAGATTAGTATTACAGAAATGCAGACATGTCTAACTCATGGCCTGTGAAGGTTTCCGTGGTGCAGATAAGGACTTGGCAAGAAATGTGCCAGACTACGGTTTTCCCTGTCCCGTGTCCCTAGCCATCCTTGGAGGGTAGGAGAAAAACCAGAGCACCCTAAGATAGGATGACTGGAGGGCACACAGGAAGGTAAGACAAGACCGTGCGTGCAAGATGTATTCTAGTGTCTGGTTGAATAGAAGAAGGTGAGCAAAGCAAAATCCTTCTCCTGCAAGCTCTTTACATGATTCTATTCCTCCTGGAGCTTCATGATTGAAACAAGTGGCTGTATATATTCAGGTCTAGTCAGACACGCTGATTAATTATGGTTGAACACCATACATATGTCATGCTTTCTTACATAGTTAATCTATTTCATGTCTCTGTGAGAGTCTGAAGGATAAATTATTTATTAGCATTAGAGTTTAAAATTTGCTTGATAAGTGTAAAATCTTATACTCAGAATACATTAATATGAATTTTGAAAACGATGCCAGGTGACTGATGTGTAGGAATACTGTTACTACACTGGAAATGTCTCGCCACTGCCTTTTCAGGAAATTTGTACAGCACCACAATGAATTCCACTTGTATGTGAGAGAGTGACTTGTGCTCATGGTCCCTGTGGACAATGGAAATGTGCTCTGGGGACCCAGCTCTGCTTGATTACAAAAAAGAACCATGAGAGACTTCAAAACTAGTTCACCTGTAATGCGAATTTGATCCCTGAAAGAAAAGCAAGACAACCTCAGACGTCAGATTTCCTATCGCCAGCTTGAGTGAAATACTTGCTTTTCTTGAGGCAAAGCAGAAGCAACCACTAACTGGAAAGGTCAGCCCACTGCCCCCTTGCCAGAGCATTTCCATGGCTCTCCTGGGGAGAAAGCGGGCAGGGGCTTTGACTTCCTCGCCACAGGTGATCATTTAAGGTGGAACGGCAGCATCCTCCTGAAGGGATAATGTCCAAGGTGCTACCTGGGATCCAGAGCTTTTCTAAGGAGTCTTGAGACAGGAATCCACACTCACCAGCCCGGCCCACAGGCTGTGAATTTTCTTCCCTCTGACATTCGGAGGAGGAAACAATCACCAGCTCTTTTTGAGTGAGTCTAGCACTATCTACAATTGGATTTGCTTTAGTTGCAAGGATGTAGGCAAGTTGCAAGGATTGTGTGTGTTTTCATGTGTGCGGGTGAAGGTTGAGGTGTCTGGCATTAGTTTTCTATACAGTTGTATTAAAATTGGCATAAAATTTCTTATCTAGAGTATCAAGCCTCCAGCAGTGACCCTTGGTTGGCTATCACTTATTTCATCACCAAAAAGACATAAATGGAATAAAATGTGTACAAGACATTCCGTGTACAAGAGATTCCAACAAAGAGTTTCTTCTAACTTCCTCCTTTTTTTGTGCCCCTCCCCTGCTCCTACTGGTTTTCTGAGTTTTTTCTCAGTCTTTAGTATGTTGATTTTAAATTTGTGAATGGTGCCACCAGGTTAGAGACCACCAGGAAAGAACTATGCTATATATTCTAGTGGTAAGTTCACCTCAGGGAGCTCAAGTCTTTCACCAAAGCTGTTTTCCAGTGTCACTTGTCACATTTGGGATAATTCCATCATGGGGCACAGCCATTATCCCAGTTGGCTGATACGTGTTTCTCCAAAGTAACTTTTGGTAAGCCGCCTTTCAGAAATCACGCCATTCAGAGAGCTGCATTGTGCCCGTCCGTTTGGAAGGCCTCATTCTCCATGCATAGCCTTTTCCAATTTCATTTTCTATATTCATGTGTGTTTGCCAGCGGGATGGAATGGCGGCTCAGTGAAAATTGAAGAAGATGTAGAAGGTGACATGGGACATTAGAAAATTCCACCCCACTGGCCATGGGAAGATGGATGCAACGGGGTGAATGTGCATGTCTCCATGCCTCAGCTCAACTTGTCGAAGAGGTGTTGTGGTCACGTGGGCTCTTCAAATGATCACAGAGAAGAAAGTGGTGACAACGAGGCAGATTCTTTACTGCTTCTACTTCTTAAAGTTGTTTCAGGGTATGAAGAGGGCCAGCATCAGAAGAGACATGAAGAGTCCCGTGCCTGTCATGGATGAGGCCATCGCAGGGTGGCTTCTCTTCACCACCACTGGCAGTAGCAGCCGGCCTATGGCAACGAAGTCCTGCAGATCTGAATTGCACCCATCCAATGTCTCACTCACCATAGGTCAGCCCGGAGGACACTTGCTGTGGTGGACCAGCTTCTCTATCCACCAAGCTGGCTCGGCAGGCAGGAGAGGCCCGGCACAGAGATGATCTTCCACAAAAACCTGCACGCTGAGGACAAAAGTCAGCGCCCACAGGCCATGATCCTCAGGAGGGAGAGGCGGTGAAGGGCTCCTTCCCTCCTTGCCCTTGAGGAATGAGTGTTGCTCGGGAAGATGAATATTAGGAGCTGAAGGTCAGAGTCCGAGTCCAGCCACCACCTCCTCCATGATGCCCCAAATGTGGAAAGCTTCTGAAGAAAAATATTCAACCAACAAGGGCTGCTGGCATTTCTGAACCTTTATCAGGCATCACAAAGTGCAAGAGGAATGTATTTGGTGCATTTTGACTTTCAGTTGGCCCCCATGGCCAAGAGCCTCTCTGTTGGCAGAGGATTTAGGTCATATTTCTGCCGCACAGCTCTGACACTTACCCCTGCATGCACCCATCAGAGCAGTCTCCAGAAATATTTGTAAATGATTATCCTAACATCAGGTGCAAATGTTTCTAGCTTTTGCTTTGAGCTATATTTTTTAGTTTTGTCTTATTTTTTATGTTCATGTAAATTTGGTATATTTTTAGGAGAGAGAGGGTTGCACTGTAGTAGCAACTAAATCCTCCAAGTCTCAGTGGCTTAACACCTCAAGGTTTATTTTTTGCTCAGTGTTTGATGCGGGACCGACTCGCCAGAGCAGCTCTCCTTCGACCTGTGCCCAGGAAATAGAGCAAGTGTACAAGTGAATGCCTCTAAGAGCCATATGACATAAAAAAATAAGATGGTTTTCTTATAGGGTGTTTTAAGTGCTTTGCTCATATCAGTCAATGTTATAAAAAGTTGGAAAGATCTATTTTCTTTTTTAAATAAACTAAGAGGTAGAGTATTCCCTGCGAGTTCAAATTCTTAATGCACTTCTTTATCTCTTGAATTAAAATTCTTTGATAACATTAATTAATAACTGAAATATAGATATAAACCTAGTGCAGTTTGGCATAAAAATTTTTCAAACTTCTTTAATTACCAAGTCTATATTTTCATGTAACCTGTATAGAAATCTAAATAGGTTTTTTCAAAGACCAAAAATACTTTTAGCATCTCTAGAACACCAAACAGTATCATATTTCCTGCAAAATATCTGGTTACCTCAAAGGCAGCATTTTAAGATGATTAGCTGCTTTAAAAGATTATCAGCATTTGATAGTAAATATTATATATGAGGCATTTAAAGAATAGTGCTTGATTTCATCACTTAACAATCTTAGTCAACAAGAAGCAAGAGCGATTTTTTGGATTCAAAGCACCTCTCTCTGGAAATCATTCAACTTTAAAAAGCAAAAATGTTTTAGCTAATGGAAAACATCTTATTACTAGATTAGCATTGAAGAATATGTCAAGATCTTATTCTACTTGGACTTGTTAAGCCTCACTTTGATTTGTTATAGGCACTTTTGATTTTTATAAAATTTTAACTATATGAAAATAAAATGTTGAAAATCAAAAGTAAAAAGAAAAGAAAACCAATGGAACAGAAAATAGACCAATGCTAAAACCTATACTGTCAAAAGCTGAAGCTTTGAAGAGATTATGAAAAACTGCAAAACACCTAAGAGTAATTTAAAAAGAAAAAGCTACTAATATACAGAATATAAAATGGTACATCATTGCAGCTCCTATAATTACAAAAATTATAAGAATATGATGATAGCTCTATGACAATAAATTCAGCAAACTTAAATGAAAAGCATGCGTTTCAATTTCTTCTGTTTTCTGGTATAGTTAATTGTAGCCACATGATTTATATAACCGTCTTCTAGCATTTGGGCTCTCTTTCAAAGAAACTGGAAGGGTCACAGTAAACAAAGGACACATTTTGCTTTCCACCCTGACGTGAGCAGAGAATAACCTGTTGGTGCTGCTAGGCTACAAGGCTGAGGTTTAGCAGTTTGTTCAACAGATTTCAGAATCACTTCAGATATTATTGTCATCAGAGAAGATTAAACTTATGTATGTTTTATACGTCTCACCCTCAGTTCAAAGCCTTTATCTAAATATAGCCAAGCAATATGGTTAGAATTCTGGTATCATATTGTCTCTTGGCTGGCTCCCTGAGATCAAGGGACAGATTTGGGGACACGGTTTCCACTCTCACTCTCCACACAGATGTACCACAAACACCCATCTATATACACTTCACATAATCCGCAGACACACTCACATACACAAGGATATGTACTCTTATCTTGCATAGGTGCACATTCTCTCTCCCGCACACGCCCACAGACACCCCACAGATTCCTGCTAACCGCATCTTTGAGTGCAAGTTGACATCAATATTTTCATTAAAATGTTTGACTTTATTACTGGTTATCAGAGGGCGTGCTCATCAAGATCCATGTATTGCAAAGGAAGCATTCAGGAAGTTACAGTCCATTTGTTCAACCCTCACGATGGGCACTAGCACGTCTCTGGGAGGAAGGTCACAAACGATAATTCTGAAATCCTGCTAAACTCGATGAAAATCATTCACTAAAAATACGGTCATGATAGAACAGCCTAGATTATCTAAAAATATTCACATAATCAGTTCCACAGGTGGCCTGCCCAGTGGATCTGTCTGACTCCACAGAGACTAGCTGATGTTGCTGACCGTTTGTAGAGGATGTTTGTCCTCACATGATAGACACAATAATAATAATCGACACAAAATGTCTACTGAGTTCATCAATCAGGATGACTACACTAAAGCTGACTTTAATTCTTTTGATGCAATACCGCAGCGGTGACAGCTGTTATTGATAAAATATCATCTTCCATGATATGTTTATTCCTTAAGCTACACTGTTTTTTGTTTTCTGTTTTTGTTTTTGTTTTTTGAGACTTGTTTTGATTCTACTTAATGCTCAGGGACCATATGAATGTTTTCTTTATCAGAGGGTAGAAAATATTGCATCCACATAATTAGCAGACACTCCTGAACCAGGCATTTGATAAATGCTCCTGTTTCCAGCCCCGCGTATTCCTGAGTTACTCAGCTGCAGGTGGTAGCGCTCACATAGCAAGCTCCGGGAGCAGCCTTCTCTGGGGCCGGTCGTGGCTGCAGCCCTTCTTCTCCCACACTCCCAGAGGCATGAGTCACCAGTTCTGAGCCTCTGAAGAGTCCTCCCGTGAATATCTCGGCGGCTCAAAGATCGCTCCCTTCTACTGGCTTTAGATTGTTTTGAGGGGTGGGTTGTGGCTTCCAAAATTGGCTGTTCTTTCCACGTAGAACCCTACATTGAGATGATGTAAGTGGCTGTGATGTCTAATGCAACAGAACACTTGATTCTCTCATCTTTCTATATGGTTCACAGAGAAAAAAATGTTTTTTTCTCGTTGATATTTTTCTTTCCTTTCCCATCTCTGTTACTGTACCAACTCTTACTGGATTTTTACTCATAAATGTAGGATTTTAAAATAAATATTCCCAGCAGGAATTACTGGCTGTATTCCCCTATAGGTTACATTTGAAAGAACTGTCTTACTGTCCTTTGGAACCTCCTTCAGTACTCAGGTCAGTCTCAAAAGCGGCATCACTTCTATAAGGACAAGTTGGACCAACTTTCTAGGGAAGTATTTTGGCAATATAAACAAGAATCTTAAACTGTTTCGTCAATTTTCTTAGTGAATCCATTTTTAAGAAATCTTTCCTTGAATTGTACCCCACTTCTTTAAGATAAAATATCAAAAAAAGGAAGAAGAAAAAAGAAATCTTTTAAAGACAATAATTGGAAACATCAGCAAAGACTTATGTGCTAGGATTTTCACTTCCCTTCACTGCCATCTAAACGTATAGAAATACCTCAATATTGAATAAATAAAGCGATGGTTAAGTTATGTCTTTCCTCATGAATGGCCCTCCAAAACCTTTCCTCCCCCAACGTGTCTTAGGGCCCTGTTTTGTTTTGCTTCTTAACACTCAGCACTCTCTGACATACCAGGTTTTTTATTTATTGGCTGCCTCTCCTAGCATAAAATCTTCTCGAAGGCGATAATTTTTGTTTTGTTTTATATTGTTCCTTCATGTAGCTGAAGCATATAGAAAAGTATATAGCATGTGGGAACAACTCAGTAAATATCCGTCAAATTAGTCATTTTCCCCTTAAATCAATGGCACGAGAAAAACCCCTAAAATAAATAAACAGAACAGCCCGATCGGGACATAAGAAGTGCATACACACAGGCCCACAGCCAAATCTGACAGAGATTAACTTTTCAGTTGTGCTTTCGGCTTTCTCGGCTGCAGGCTGAGCACCTTCCCTAAGGTCCTGAGCAGTTTAAGTTTCGTTGTCTGCGAAAGGCCAAGTTGCGGGTTTTCGCTGCCGAGTCTTGGGCCGGTCTCTCCGCGGGTCTGGATCAACTCTTCCTGCTCTACGTGTCACTCCCGGGTCAGGGGCGTCGCAGAGGTCTCCGCTCGGCCGTGGCCTCGGCCCCCTTCGCTGGAGGCTTCTGGTAAGCGGGATCCTTAACGCTGCTGCCGTCAAGCGGGGCGTCTTTCCCCAGGGCTGGCCGTGGCCGCCGTGGCTGTGCGTCCTCGCTCGGCCGGGGCTGCCGGGGAGGAGCCGAGCGGCGGCCGCGCGAGGGCGGAGCGCGGCG
>NW_006972154.1:0-649 GCF_000164805.1 Carlito syrichta | reverse complement strand
GGACTTTAGCAAATGCTAATCTGGATTCTGGGTGTCCTAGTTCTCATATTATTCAGAGCATCGTCCTATATGCATACCAGAAATTGGGCATTGCCAATCTTCAGGAAGCAGTTGCACCTCTTGATAGTTGTAACTGAGAATCTGGTTACAGGTCTGCTTGTTTCACAGGGTCCTGTAAGGTCAGATTCCACAAACCACGCAAACATCTGCCATTTGTTAATGTGATCACTGGCTTCAGGTTTACCTCCTAGTCCAGAAACTACTACTGGACATTCGTTTTCGCATTGAGAATGTGGGATTAGGATTCCCACATATTTAAGATGTATTCTTTAGTGGGAACCAGGAATCTTCGATTCCATGTCCCTGGGAAACTTCTTGGCGTATTTGTATTGGTATGTAAGAATTTGTACTTTCCCTCACGAGAAAACGTCCGGGCATCTTCTTGAAAATGAAAAAAGGAATGTGGGTTATGGGCGGCCTCAATCCATTTCTACAGCACTCCATTATAAGGACTTATCTGGAATCTGGGCTTCTAGTTCTCCAAATTCTTCAGAGCACGTTGCCACATGGAAAGGACAAGTGTCATTATAGATTCTCAACAACCTTCTGGTCCTCTTGATTGTTGTACCCAAGAACCAGTCCGTGCAAT
>NW_006972153.1:0-563 GCF_000164805.1 Carlito syrichta | reverse complement strand
CAAGGCCTTCCCCAGTATCCTAGAGAAGGTAAGAGACTATCAGTTCATCGTCTACTGAGGTTGGTCCCCATCTATTCCGTCGGGACATGTACACCTGGTGGTGGTGTCCACCAAGAAGCTAGTGAATCGGCTCCAAGTGGCTCGCGAGACGCAGCTGGACTAGAGGGTGGTGTGGGTGGTGACTGTTTCTGGTCCCATAACCCCTAGGTGCTCAAAAGCAAAGCAGTCAAGGAGCTCAAGACTCTCCAGGGCTTGGCACGAAAGGAGAGGATGGAGCTTTTAGAGATGCTGGCAGTTGATCACCAGTGCCTATGGGCACAGCTTTTCAACCCAGGGGTAGAAATGAAGATCTCGGATGCCCATACATGCTGAGGCCTGACCACGAACCTGACACCCTATTATATGGTCTCTGGCTCGACAACCCCTCCCTGAGCCACAGGCAGGGAGAGCAGATGGAGGCTACACTCAGCTATGAAGATCCTTGCTTCACCGCCCACGCCATCATGCATGCCAAGAACCTGTGGTTGGGGTGGCTGGTCTCCGTCACGCAAATCCTGCAGCTG
>NW_006972152.1:0-450 GCF_000164805.1 Carlito syrichta | reverse complement strand
GTTCTTGGAAGACTCCCTGTCCTGGAAGCTGCTGCTGTGTCTAAAACTCCTGATCAGTCACTGGGCTCTTGTGGTCAGAGCGGGTCATGGTGGGGGGGAAGGCCAACTTCTCCTGTGGGGGCCAGGAGCCCACAGAGGTGATGGTGGCCCGCAGCAGGTGGCAGCCACCTGTGGATGGCCTGGCCTCTGTAGGATGTCCAGTTGCTGGGACCTGAGGGGGCACCATCTTGGAGTGGGACTGAGCTGACTCCACAGGCTTCACTTTGAGCAGCTGGGCATGTGAGAGAGCCCTTGCCCACATGGCTCAAGGCGCCCAGAGAGCTGGCAATGAAGTGGGGCCACGGAGGGTGTGCAGAGGGGGTTGGGAGGGAGGGGCCCAGCGGGGGTGCAGGAGACAAGTCAAGGGTTTCCAGAGTCATCCTCTCCATGGTCTGTACCTGGAGAAGCCCC
>NW_006972151.1:0-3137 GCF_000164805.1 Carlito syrichta | reverse complement strand
TAGTGTACTCAGTGTGAAAATGATGAGAATGAAAATATATGATGATCCAATGCAACTAGATGAATAGTAAATATATTTCCTCCTTCTTACAAATTTCTTAATAACATTTTATCTAGATTACTTTATTATAAGAATACAGTATATAATACATATAACATATAAGCCTGAGTTGTCTCCATAGGTCGCATGTATTTTATTCAGTTTATAATCTCAGGGTCTATATTTGGGAGAAATGAAATTAAACATTAACTATTTATCCAATGGCCACCTAAAATCACTCATTTATTCTGTTTAAAAATTTGTTTACACATTCAAGAAATATACAAAATTAAACCTTCTGCAATAAAAGGATATCTTTCATTTTTTCCTTTAGCATCTTCACCATTTTTACATCTCCTTACACCCTTAATTCCCTGGATATCACATTCAGTAAAATGTTGAATATTACCCATAATAAGAAACAGCCCTTTTTGTCCCAATTCCCAGGGTGGAAAGTTTTCAGTATTTCATCATTAGGTAAAATATTAGTTGTAGGTCTTATAGATAGACTTTTAAATAAATAAGGAAATTCACTTTTTCTAATTTGCTAAGATCTTTTTTGTTTAAATTATGAAGAGAAGTTGAATTTATAAAAGGGTAAAGTAAAAATTATTTTTAAATGATAAATCAACATCAAGGTCCTAGACTAAATCCCACTTAAATTATAATGTATTTTAAAATATATATATTATGTAAAAATATACTTTTTTAAACAGATATTGTTGGATTTAGTATGCTCATATGTTATTTATAAGTCTTGAACTTTGAGGGAGAGAAGAATGAGACAGACATTGATATTGAACTGGTGGGCATGTATACAAATTCCACAGGTAAAGTAAGAGCTGTGTGTATTCATGAAGGGGTCGCATATGTGTAGTAAGCAAACATTCATGTTATGTAGCTCTCATGCTCACTTTGGAATGGAGAGTTACCATTTAAATGTATTGCAATTAGTCCATATATAGCAAACGGTGTTTCGGGGACATTACAACACTCTATAAAGTGGCCAAAACCAGTCCACGGTCATTGGCCTCTTATCAGGAGACAGTTACAAGGAATCAGTCTCTTGTCCAATCAAAGCTTGTTCAATTATGAAAGCCGGGAAAGTGCGGGTGCTGGGACACAGCAAACGCTGGCCCTGAGCAACGGGCGGTGTAGTCAACAACGAAGTTTCTTTTTAATACAATTAAGGTATTGCCACTAGGAAACCGCCCTCTGAGAGACATCGGAGCTTGGAAGATTGGACGTTGCTTCCATCCAGAAAGTGCCAACTCAGTGACACAAGCGTTGCCACCAGCCAAGCCCCACCAGCGACAGCATTCAAAGGGCGCCTGCTTGGTGCAAATCGAGGTGCAGCAAGCGTGAAACGCGAGTCTGGGGAAAGCAGCGGTTCTAGGGTGAAGAAACTGACCACCCAGAGAATGTACGAATCCTGTGAACAAGAAAAGTTGGCTCAGCGCTCCTGGCGAAAGGGCTGGTGGGAAACCACCGGTTCCAGAAAGAGCTGAGTCGCCAGCGAGACCCTGGTTGGGAAGTCAGGGCCAAAAGAGCCAGGGAGGCAGAGGGGCTGTGTGCAGGCTGGACTCCTTGAAGGTGGCGGCGTCGGCCTCTCCTGCAGGCGCTGTGGTTTCTGCTGGGCAAGATTTTCTCCTGCGAATTACCTTGAAATGTAATTAGTAGATTTTGAGATCTGTGGCTTGCAGCTTCTTAAGACAGCAGACTGTTTTTAAAATTGGCAGTACCAATACACCACCCTACAGACAATACATAAAAAACTCCTGTGTCCCACATGTTCTCGAACACGGGATATTGACAGGTATTTTAACATTTATTGATTGAAGAGGTAAAAATAACATCTAATTTTGACCTTTCTATGCATTAATCTGGTCATTAATTGCATCTCTTATTTTTAGTCATTGTATCTATTTTCTTTTTTGTGTGAGGCCTTATCATATCATTAGCTCATTTTTCTTGGATTCCTAAAATATTTTAGAATAATTTTCTGAGTTTTTACTTATACTTTTATAGATTTTCTGACTCGGAATGTCATATCTTGGTTTGTAAATGTTCTTTCACTTTTTTGAAAGCATCAATAAAGGAAGAGAAGTTCCTAATATTACAGAATGAGGTTCATCGACCTTTTCTTTTATAGTTATGTTTTTGTGACTTATTTACAGAATCATTCTTATGCTTAGTCCATATTTTTTTAAAAAAACTATGTTTTCATCAATAATTTTAAAGTATTCTATATAAAATGCATGTTCTTAATGCAGCTGGTGGTAAGGAAATATGTGAGATTTGAACAGAGATATAATTTAATACTTCTATATAGATAGTACTTTTAGCTCAATTTGTCAAGCAGTATTTTGTTTTTTATTTACTTAGAAAGGGGTGAAAGACAGAGGAGGACACAGTAAGACAGCGAGAGACAGAGAGAGAGAGAGAGAGAGAGAGGCAGGGGAAATGGTGGGAGAGATCTAGCTTTGAATATATACACCTACCTATATATACTAACATAGCAAAGTTCTACAAAATCATGGGTCTGTTTTATGTCTCTCCATTCTATATCTGTAAAAACTTTATGTTATTTTGCACAAATATTGTACGATTTTAATTGCTATATTTATTTAATTACTATGTACAATTTTAATTACAATAACTTTCACACAGAGCAAAATCTACCTTCCCATATTGTTCTTCAGCTATGTACTCTTTTATGCTCCTTTAACCTTCCATGAGGTTTACAAACTCAACTTGCTTTTGTTTACTAAAATCCACTGTTGGGATTTGCAATGTATTGAGCATATATAACAATTGAGGAAGAGTTTAGATTTTTTAAGATAATTTTTTTTTTGACTTGGAGTCTCACTCTGTCGCCAAACTGGAGTGCAGTGACACACTCATTGCCAACCCAGTGTCGACCTGCTGGGCTCTGTTTATGCTTTCACCTCAACCTTCGAAGTACCTGAAAATACACTTGTGTGCTACCATGCCCAGATTTGATTTGATTTGATTTGGTTTGATTTGATATTTTAGAGACAAGATCTCGCCAAGTTGCCTGCAGGTTTATGCAGTTCAATCACTGCAGCCTCCCAGAA
>NW_006972150.1:0-1050 GCF_000164805.1 Carlito syrichta | reverse complement strand
CTTTGGTATTATACTAAGTCAGAGACCTACTCTGTCACCCAGGCCAGAGTGCAGAGGTCCATTCTCAGAAGCCATGGCCTTGCCCAGCTGTCCTCTGGCCGTCCTCCTGCTGTGACCTCCTGAGTGGCTCAAATGGCAGGCGTGTGCCACCACACTTGAGTCATTTTGTTGGCTTCATATAGAGATGAAGTAATGCCAAGGTGCCCGTGCTGGTCTCAAACCTCGGGGCTCAGGCCATCCTCTTGCCTTGGGCTACAAGAGTGCCGGCAGACAGGAGTGAGCCCCCACATCCATCCTCCACACCACTCTCAGGACCCCACCATGAGGCCAACTCCCTTCCGACAACCTGGGACCCCGGAGAGGGCGGCCAGATTCATCCTCTGTGTCCTTCATGGGATGAGTGCCTGGTGCATAGGTGTGCCTCTGTCAGGGTGCCCACCACTCATCCCACCTTGTTTCCCAGTGTGAGCCTGCACGCTCCTCCCAGCGGCCACCTTGGGGAAAGGGAGGGCGTGTCTCTTAAACCTTTGGGGGTCGGGTATGACCAGGCGACTCATGATTGTTTCACTGGCACTCACAGAGGTCGAGAGATGAAGAAGGCTGTAGACGTGGAGCTTGAGAACAGGCTGGACAACATGGCAAGCCCCCACCTCGACTCCAAGCAAAATCCAGAAAACCTTTGGTGAGGGCAGGCCTCGGTGGGAGGATCACCTCTGGCCCAGAGTTCATGACCAGGAAGGAAGACCAGGATGTCTACCAACTGGAAAACATGTGATCCCAGCAGTTTGGGAGGCCCAGACCGAGAGGATGGCCGAGACGGGCAGTTTGTGAGTAGCCTGGGCAACCAAATGAGGAAAGAAAAGAAAGATAGAAAGAAAGAAAGGAAGGAAGGAAGGAAGGAAGGAAGGAAGGAAGGAAGGAAGGAAGGAAGGAAGGAAGGAAGGAAGGAAGGGAGGAAGGTAGGAAGGAAGGAAGAAAGAAAGATAGAAAGAAAGAAGCAAGGAAAGAAAGAAAGAAATTCTTCTGCGAACATTCTGTCCTCAGTTCTTC
>NW_006972149.1:0-449 GCF_000164805.1 Carlito syrichta | reverse complement strand
GCCAGGAAAAATGGGTTTGTCCCCAGGTGAGGGATATAACCCGGGTATTTCTTTGCAGAAGGTCCTCATTGCCAAGTCAGAGCTTTGGACTGCTTGGGGCAAATTTCTAACCATGGAGAGGAGAGATGGCAGGAACCCGGCCAGAAAACCTCAGGAACTCACACACCAGAGCAAAGGCAGCTATTGAGGGGGTTGGGGCTGGAAGGAGCTGAGCTTGGGGGACCCTCACATTTCCGGGGACAGAGGGGGAAAGGAGTGAGGGCAGAAGGTTCACAGGAGAATGGATTTCTCTTTCTCTCACTTTCTTTCTTTCTTTTTTTCTTTTCTTTCCTCAAAACCACTCAACTCAGGACATCCTCTCAGCCTGGGCCTCCCAAACAGCTCAGATCACAGGCTTTTCATTTGTTTGACATCCTGGTCATCCTGCCTGGTCTTGAACTCTGGACCGG
>NW_006972148.1:4616-7964 GCF_000164805.1 Carlito syrichta | reverse complement strand
GGGTAGCTAGCTAGTTACGTCAGCTGGCTAGCTAGCTGGCTAGCAACTTAAGTCATCTAGTTAAGTCAGCTCGCAGTACAGCAGTTTAACTAGGTAGTGAGGTAGTTAAAACAGCTGACAAGCCAATGGGAAATGTAGGTAGGTAGCTCGTTAAGTCAGCTGGCTAGCCATCAGTCTTTCTAGTCTAGTTATGTCAGCTAGTTAAGTCAGCTGCCTATATAGTTGGCTAGCTAGGTATCTAGCTAGTTAAATCTGCTGGGTAGCCAGCTAGCTAATTCGTTAAGTCAGCTAGTTAAGTCAGCTGGCTAGGCTACTGGCATGGTAGTTAGCTAGGCAATAAAGTCACCTTGATTGACAGCTGGCCAGCAAGTTATGTCTGCTAGTTTAGTCAGCTGGGTGATCAGCTTGCTAGCTAGTTAAGTCAGTTCGTTAAGTCAGTTGTTGAGCCAGCTGGCTATCTAGTTAAAAAGCTTGTTACATGAGATATGTAGCCATCTGGCTCGCTAGTTATTTCAGCTAGTTAAGTGAGCTGGGTAACTAGGCAGCTAGCTAGATAAGTCAGCTTTATATGTCAGCTAGCTAGCTAGTTAAGTCAGCTAGTTAAGACAGGTAGCTATATGATAGCTAGCTAGGTAGCTAGCAAGTTTAATCAGCTAGTTAAGTCAGCTGGCTTGCTAGGTAGCTGGCAATATAAATGAGCTACTTAAGTCAGCTGGGTAACAAGTTAAGTCTGTTAGTTAAGACAGCTGGAGAACAAGCAGCCAAGCAGGATAGCTAGCTTTAATTCAACTGGCTAGGCAGCTGGCTAGCGAGCTAAGTCACCTACTTAACTCAGTTCGCTGGCCTGCAGGATAGCTAGGCAGTAAGGTATTTAAGTCAGCTTGGAAGTCAGCAATCTTAGTAGGTAGTTAGCTAGTTAAGTCAGCTGGCTAGAATTTGGCGTCTAGTTATGTCAGCTAGTTAAGTCAGCTAGCTATCCAGCTGTCTAGCCATCTGAATAGACAGTTATTTCAGCTAATTAAATCAGCTGTCTAGCTAGAAAGCTAAGTATATTAGTCAGCTAGTTATGGTAGCTAGGTAGCTAGTTAAGTCAGCTAATTGAGCCAGCTGGCTAGCTATATAGCTAGCTAGATAGCTGGCTAGGTAAGCCAGCTAGAGTAGCCAGCTGGCTAGCTAGGTAGCTAGCTGCTTAAGTCAACTACTGATGGTAGCTAGGTGGCTAGTTAAGTCAGTGAGTTAAGTCAGCTAGATAGTCAGCTGGATAGCTGGGTTGCTAGCTAGTTAAGTCAGCTGGCTAGCTAGTCAGTTAGCTAGTTAAGTAAACTAGTTAAATCAGATCACTAGCCAGCTGGTTACCTAGGCACCTAGATAGATATGTCAGCTGGAAAGTCGGTGGGGTATGTAGGTAGCTAGGTAGTGAAGTCAGCTGGCTATCCAGCTGGCTAGCTAGGTACCTAGGCAGTTGTCAGACTGCTAGTCAGCAGGTTAGCTAGTTAAGTCACCTAGTTAAGTCTGCTGACTAGACAGCTGGCTAGCTAGGAAGCTAGATAGTTAAGTCAGCTGTCTAGCTAGTTAAATATCCTAGTTAAGTCAGTTAGATAGAGAGCTGTCTTGCTAGGTAGCTTGCTAATTTAGTCAGCTGGCTAGACAGAAGGCTATTATATTAAGTCACCTAGTTTAATCAGCTGGCTAGGCAGCTGGCTAGCTATATAGCAAGTTAGTTAATTCAGCTGACTAATAAGCAGGCCAGCTATTTATGTCAGCTAGTTGTCAGCTGGCTAGCCAGCTGGCTAGCTAGGTAGCGAGTTACTTAATGCAGTTGACTAGCCAGCTGGCAAGCTAATTAATCAGCTATGTAAGTCAGCTGGCTAGCCAGCTAGCTAACTAGGTAGAGAGCTAGTTATGTCAGCTAGTTATGTCAGCTGGCTAGGTAAGT
Organism: Carlito syrichta; assembly: GCF_000164805.1. Lineage (NCBI taxonomy): Eukaryota > Metazoa > Chordata > Mammalia > Primates > Tarsiidae > Carlito > Carlito syrichta. Next base: position 6,028 of record NW_006972148.1, on the reverse strand, counting down.
AGTTAGGCAATTAAGTCAGCTGGCTATCCAGCTGTCTAGCTAGTTATGTCAGCTAGTTAAGACAGCTGGATAGCCAGCTTGCAATGTAGTTAGCTAGCTAGTTATGCCAGCTGTTTAGCCAGCTGGCTAGCTAGTTAAGACAGCTGAGAAGGCAACTGGCTAGCTATGTAGCTTGCTAGTTAAGTCAGCTGGCTATTATACTAGCTAGCTAGCTAAGTCACCTATTTAATGCAGCTGAATAACCAGGTGGCTAGCTATGTAGCAAGGTAGTTAATTCAACTGGCTAGAAAGCAGGCCAGCTAGTTAAGACAGCTAGTTAAGTCAACTGTCTAGCAAACTGGCTCGCTAGGTAGTGACCTAGTTAAGTCAGTTGGCTAGCCAGTTGCCTAGGTAGTTATGTCAGCTAGTTAAATCAGCAGGCTAACCATGTGGCTAGAGAGGTAGAGAGCTAGTTAAGTCAGCTGGCTAACTGTCTGGATATTTAGTTAAGTCAGCTAGTATAGTCACCTGGCTGACCAGCTGCCTAGCTCATTTATCAACTAGTTAATTAAGCTGGCTAACAAGCTGGCTAGGTATTTAAGTCACCACGTTGTCAGCTCGCTAGCTAGTTAAAAAGCTAGTTAAATCAGATGGCTAGACAGCTGGCTAGCTAGTTATTACAGCTGGTTAAGTCAGATTGCTAGGTAGGTAGATAGGTAGTTATGTCAGCTAGTTATATCAGCTAGCAAGATAGCAAGATAGTTAAGTCAACTTGTTAAGTTGCCCAGCTAGGTAGTTAGCTAGCTAGGTAGCTAGCTATTTATTTCAGCTAGTAAAATCAGTTGGCTAGCTGGGTAGCCAGCTAGTTAAATCAGTTAGTTAAGTCAGCTAGTTAATCAGCTGGCTAGTCAGCGGCCTTGCTGTGCAGCTAGCTTGTTAAGTCAGCTCGCCAGCCACCTGCTTAGCTATTTAGCTAGGTAGTTAAGTCAGTTGGCAAGCCAGCGAGATACGTAGGTAGCTAGCTATTTAGGTCAGCGAGATACGTAGCTAGCTAGCTATTTAGGTCAGCGAGATACGTAGGTAGCTAGCTATTTAGGGCAGCTAGCTATTTAGGTCAGCTGTCTAGCTAGTGATGTCTACTAGTTAAGTCAGTGGACTAGCCAGCTGGCTATCTAGTTATGTCAGCGAGTTGAGTCAGCAGGTTAGACAGCTGGCTAGCTAGTTAAGTCAGCTATGTAATTCAAGTGGCTAGCCAACGGGATAGCTATGTAACTCACTAGTTATATCAGCTGACTAACCAGCTGGCTAGTTTATGTCAGGTAGTTAAGTCAGCTGGCTAGCCAAATGGCTAGGTGGGTAGCTAGGCAATTAAGTAAGCTGGGTAGCTGGCTGGCTAGCTAGTTAATTCAACTAATTAAGTCAACTGGCTAGCC
>NW_006972148.1:0-3414 GCF_000164805.1 Carlito syrichta | reverse complement strand
GGTCACTCGCCAGCTGACTAGTTAAGTCAGCTCACCGGTCGACTCATTCACTGGATAACTAGTTAACTCTTCTGACAATTCGGCTCACTCGCTAGACGACTAAAGCCAGCTGACCAGTCAGCTCACTCACCGGCTGAATAGTTAAGTCCGCTGATGAGTCGGCTCAATCAAGGACCGAATAGTTAAGTCAGCTGACCAATCGCCTCTCACTGGCCGACCTGTTAAACCAGCTCACCTGGGGGCTCACTCGCTGGCTGACAAGTTAAGTAAGCTAACCGGTCAGTCGACTAGCCTGCCAACTATTTAAGTCAGCTAACCAATCGGCCGACTACCCGACCAACTGATCAGATGAGAAGTTAGGTCAGCTAACTTCTCGGCTGACTCATTAGATCAGCTAAATGGACGGCCAACTAGTCGGCCGACTAGTTAGGTGAGCACACTATCCAGCCAACTAGTTAACCTAGCTAACTTGTGGGCCAACTCATGTGTCAGCTAATTAACCCAGCTAACTAGTCGGCCAAGTAGATGGCCGACTTCTTAAGCCAGCTAACAAGTCAGCCGAGTAGTCAGCCAATGTGTTAAAACAGATAAGTAGTCGTCCGCATTGTCTGCCAAGTTGTCACCTAGCTAACTCATTACCCAACTAATTAAGACAGCTAGTTAACTAGTTTAACAAATAGTTAAAAATAGTTAACTAACTTGTTAACCAACTCATTAAGTCAGCTAGCTATCACTTTAACCAACTAGTAAAGTCAGTTAGCGAAGTCAGCTAGCTAATTAACTAGCTAGCTAAATCAGCTAGCTAAGACAGCTAGCTCACTAGTTACCTAACTATTAAAGTCAGCTACTAAAACCTGCTACCTAAATAGTTTGCAAACTAGTTAAGTCAGCTAGTAATTCAGCTAGCTAAATATTTAGCTAACTATTTAATTCAGGTAGTTAAGTCAGCTAGTTAACTAGTTAAGTCAGCCAGGTAAGTCAGCTAGCTAAGTAGTTAAGTCAGCTAGCTAAATCAGCTAGTTAAGTAAGCTACCTAATTGAGTAAACTGGTTAAGATTGCTAGCTAGGTAGTTAGAAAATGGGTTAAGTCAGCAGTTGAGTGAGGTAGTTAGCTCATTAACTAATGGGTTAAGTCAGTTGGTAGAGTCAGCAAGCTAGCTTGTTAGCAAATGGGTGGGTCAGCTGCTTGAGTAGCTAGCTAGCTAGTTAGATAAACAGTTGTCAGCTGGATTAGTCAGCCAGCTAGCTAGTTAACGAGTTAAGTCAGTTGGTTCTGTCAGTTAGGTAGCTCATTATCTAATGAGTTAAGTCTGATGATTAAGTCAGCTAGCTAGAATGTTAGATAACTAGTAAGCTAACTATGTAGTCATCTGGCTAAGTCAGCTATCTAGCTAGGCAGCTAACTATTTAAGTCAGCTTGTTAGCTAGGTAGCTAGGTAGTTAGCTAATTTCTTAAGTCACCTGGCTAGCTAGGTAGCTAGATAGTTAGATAACTAAGTCAGCTATCTAGCTAGGTAGTTAGCTTAAGTCACCTAGTTAAATCAGCTGGCTAGGTAGGTAGTGAGCCAGTTAAGTGTGTTGGCTAGCCAGCTGGCTAGCTGGTTAACTCAGCTAGTTAAGAGAGCTGGCAAGCCAACTGGCAATGTAGGTAGCTAGCTAGTTAAGTCAGCTATATAGGTACCTGGCTAGATAGTGATGTCAGTGAGTAAAATCAGCTGTGTAGCTAACTGGGTAGCTGGTTAAGTCAGCTGGTTTAGTCATCTGTCTAGCCAGCTGGCTAGGTAGGTAGCTAGCTAGATTAGTCAGCTTGCTAGCCAGCAGGCTAGCTGTTCAAGTCAGCTAGTACAGTGATCAAGATTGCCTGCTTGCTGGGTCGGTAGCTAGCTAGTTAAATGAGCTGCCTAACCACCTTGCTAGCTAAAATCCTCTATGTAAGTCAGTTGGCTAGCCAGATGGCTAGATAGGTAGCCAGCTGTTTAAGACAGCTGTCTAGCCAGCGACTTGCCCGTTACATCAGCCAGTCAAGTCACCTGGCAACCAGCTGGCTAGCTAGTTAATTCAGCTCATTAAGTCACTTGGCTAAACATCTGGTTACCTAGTTAAAAAGTTAGTTAATTCAAATGGCTAGTCATCTGGCTAGCTAGTTATTTCAGCTAGTTAATTATGCTGGCTAGATAGGAAGATAGATATATGTTAGCTAGTCATGTCTGGTAGCTAGCTAGTTAAGTCAGCTAGTTAAGTCAGCTGGCTACCTAGAGAGCTAGCTAGGTAGCTAGTTATTAAGACAGGTATCTATGCCATTTGGCTAGCTAGGTACCTAGCTGGTTAAGTCAGCTAGTTAAGTCAGCTTGCCAGCTTGTTAAGTCAGTGAGTTAAGTCAGTTGGCTTGCCAGGTGGCTAGGTAGGTAACAAGCTAATTAAGTCAGTTGGCTTGCCAGGTGGCTAGGTAGGTAACAAGCTAGTTAAGTAAGCAAGCTGGATACCTAGTAAGTCAGCTATTTAATTCAATTGACTTTCCAGCTGGCTAGCTAGGTAGCTAGCTAGCTAGGTAGCTAGCTAGTTAAGTCAGCTGGCTAGACAGCTAGCAAGTTGGTTAAGACAGCTAGTTTATTCAGCTGTCCAGTCAGCTGGATAGCAGGAAAATCAGCTAGTTAAGTCATCTGGCCAAACAGCTTTCTAGCTAGGTAACTAGACAGTTAAATAAGCTAGTTAAGTCAGTGGGCTAGCTAGGTATCCAGCTAGTTAAGTCAGCTACATAAGGCAGCTTGCTAGCTAGTTAAGTCAGTTACTTAAGACAGCTGTCTAGCCTACTGCCTAGCAGGGTAACTATCTAGTTAAGGCAGCTGGTTAGCCAGCTGCCTAGCTAGCTAAGTAACCTAGATAAGTTAGCGTGCAGGACAGCAGGCTATCTAGGTAGGTAGGTAGTTAATTCAGCTACCAAGCCAGCAGATTATGTAGTTCGGTAACTACTTAAGTCAGTTGGCTAGCAATCAAAATATCTAGTTATGTCAGCTAGTTAAGACAGCTGGGTATCCAGCTGCCTAGCCAGGTATATAGCTAGTTACGTCTGCTGGCTAGCCACCTGTCTTCTATGTTAAGTCAGCTAGTCAAGTTTGCTGGCTAAGCTACTGGCTACATATGTAGCTAGGAAATTAAATCAGTTGGCTAGCCAGCTGGACAACTAGTTAATTCAGCAAATTTAGTCAGCTGGCTAACTAGCTGGCTAGCTAGTCAATTCAGCTCGTTAATCAATTGTCTGGCTAGCTGGTTAAAAAGCTAGTTACATCAGATGGGTAGCCTGCTGGCTCACAAGTTACTTCAGCTATAAAAGTCCTCTGGCTAGTTAGGAAGCTAACTAGTTAATTCAGCTAGATATGTCAGCTAGCTAGATATATGTCAACTAGTTAAGTAAAT
>NW_006972147.1:0-1028 GCF_000164805.1 Carlito syrichta | reverse complement strand
ACTAGTTAATAAACGAGTTAACTAGCTGACTTAAGTAGTTGGTTAACGAGTTTGCTAGGTTACTTATCTTGTTGCCTGTCGAGTTGGCCAAATAGTTAGCTGGTTTAAAACGTTGGCTGACTACACGACTGACTTGTTATCTGGCTTAACAAGTTGGCCAACTAGTCGGCAGACTAGTTAGCTGGGTTAAATAGTTTACTGACACGTTGGCCCTGTAGTCAGCACTGTTAACTAGTTGGATGGTTGGTGTACTGACCTAACTAGTCAGCCGATTTGTAGGCCAATTAGTTAGATGGCCTAACTTGTCAGTTCACAAGTTGGCCAACTATTCTGTCGATTGGTTAGCTGACTTAACTAGTTGGCTGGCTAGGCAACCGACCGGTTGACTAACTTAACTAGTCGGCCGGCAAGTGAGTCGACAGGTGTGCTGATTTAACTAATTGTTCGGTGAGTGAGCCAATAGATCAGCTGACTTAACTAGTTGACCGGTGAGTGAGCAGACTGGTCAGCTGACTTAAATAGTCGCCCGGCAAGTGAACTGACTGGTCAGCTGATTTTAGTCAGCTGGTGAGTGAGCCAACTGCTCAGAGGACTTAATTAGTCGGCCGAAGAGGGAGTTGACCGGTGAGCTGACTTAACTAGTCAGCCAGTGAGTAAGGCGACAGGAGAGCTGCCTTATCTAGTCAGCTGGCGAGACAGCCGACTAGCTAGCTAACCTGTTGACCTGTGAGTGAGCTGACAAGTTAGTTGACATGTTGACTGGTGAGCAAGCCAACTAGTTTGCTGACCAGTTGGCAGGCAAAGGAGCCGACTAGTTAGCTTACTTGATGGAAATGAGCAATCTCACTAGTTAGATGACCAGCTAGCTGAGTTGCTAGTCAATTAGCTAGCTAAGTTACAAGCTGATTTGCTAGCTGACTTAACTAGCTAGCTGGCTATCCAGCTGACATTACTAGATAGCAAACAATCTATCTAGCTCTCTAGCTAGCTGACTTAACTAGCTAGCTAACGGGCTAGATAGGTGGCTA
>NW_006972146.1:0-515 GCF_000164805.1 Carlito syrichta | reverse complement strand
TGGATATTTTTTCATACATTTAGATGTCGTATACAAAAATAACTTTTTAAAAGTTTCCTTCTTTGACAAAAGTTATTAGCATGTATGCTGGAAGACAGGTCTTAAATACAAGTTATGAAACACTTTTAATTTTCATTGAGATTCAACTCTAGGAGCCAAGTTCAAAGGCATTCTCTTTGTGGCTGTAGTCTGAAATTTGTAACAGGAGTATAAGTCACTGAAAAATTTATTAGGGTTAGACTTCATGTAAGGCATCTTTATTTTTATGCATTATATCTTTCTCTACCCAGAATTTTAATAATGTGTTATGAAATGTTATAGCTTTGTCTTAACCACATTCTGAATTAAAAAGAAGCATGTACCCAGTGTTTTTTGTTTTTTGTTTTTTTTTTGCCCTGCTTCTCGTCCCCCACACACAGTCTTAAACTAAAACAGTCCAGGCAAGCAGAACATCCTTGGAAAGTTATTTATGAAAGGAAAAGACTTAAACTATGAAAAGGAAGAAAAGTGGTTCA
>NW_006972145.1:0-935 GCF_000164805.1 Carlito syrichta | reverse complement strand
GTGAAGACTGGGGCCTCTTCTTTACCAAAGACCCTCAAGGACAAGCTGTACCAACACCCGCCTGGGCTTGCAGGTGGTTTTGCTAAAACTCCAGAGATAAATGAGGGGGCGTATCCGGGTGGCTTTCCTAACCTTGACTGCCCTTGCACAGAAAGAGATAAATTGGCTGTCCATTTTGAGACCCAAAGGGCAGTGCAGTGGAAAACTCTCTGAGTGGAATTTCACTACTGAAACCAGAGAGGCATACAAAGGTATGTATACAGCATGTGCTCAAGCAGGCAAAAAAGAAAAAAAGAAAAAAAAAGATGTGTCATTGTAGAAAAAAGATTGAGTCAAAAGGTTTTAGACCTCATGGTTAAAGACTTAGTTTTCCTATTGGGTGAAAATGCTTATTATTAAAGACATGCATTGTATGGTGAATCAGGAGTCACAGTTAGCCTAGTTTCATACACCTGAGGTATGATTTATAAAACAAAATGATTGGCAGGATATATTCCTTAAAAATAGCAGAAGTTTAGCATGTAAAAGATATTCCTTAAAAATAGCATACGAGTGAAATGATTGTGAGAGATTTTTTTCTTTGCTTTTCAATGTTTTCTTGGATGACCATGTAGTATATTTATAATCGGAAAGGGGAAGGAAGAAGGTATTTTAAAGGAAAAGTAAACACCATGTCTCCTCATTTAGGCCCTTACTCTAATTTTTATCAGTCTCCTAATTATATCAGTTCTTAGGCATCGGGTTTCCTGTGGGGTGATAGGACATTTCCTAAGCTGAGCCCAGTTCTTTTGAGAATGGGAAGCAGGCCCAGCTGGAAAGCCAGGCCTCTGAGAAGGTGCCTGCCAGTGTCTTCAGCTCGGGTCCCTGCTGCAGATGCCAACAGCTAGCGCACAGTGTTTTCTCAAGCCAAGGCGCCTTCTCAAGAGTGGGCTCAC
>NW_006972144.1:0-609 GCF_000164805.1 Carlito syrichta | reverse complement strand
TTTTTTTTTTTACCTAGAAACTGGCGGTATTTGATCATGGATAAATGTGATCGCTCATGAAATGCAGCTTCCTTTGATGCTAGTTCAGTATTGCTCAAGACCACCCTTGCCAGAGATGGAAATTGTTAGAGAGAAGCATCCCTGCCCTCTTTCACCTATCAGGTTTAACCTGGTTGGATTGTGTCCAGAAGATCCAACTTCCTGCATTGTAAAAAAGCTTGCTTCCCAGGTGCATGTGCACTTAAAGATTTATAAAATTAAGGGAGACCTCCTCCCCCCATTCGTATCAGATCAGTAAAAATTAAAGTCTAACAGTGTCAATCATTGGTGAGGAAGTAAAGAAGGGAGGAGTCATACTTCTGGTGGGATTATAAAGTAGATACAATTTGGAAAGCATACTGGTTGTACCTAGCAGTGAGGAAGATTTGCACACACTATAGTCTAGATAAACTTGCGTATGTGTCTGATAATGCATCCAGAAGAAGGCCTATCACACTATTATTTGCAACAGTGGAAAATAGAAAACAGCTTATATGTTTATTGACAGAATGCCATAAAAAATTCAAACGTCTCAAATACGTGAATCTTAAAATCATAATACTGAGTAAC
>NW_006972143.1:0-616 GCF_000164805.1 Carlito syrichta | reverse complement strand
GCCACTACACTCCAGTCTGGGCGACAGAGTGAGACTCCAACTCAAAAAAAAAAAGAAAGACAAAGAAAATAGACTTGGTGAGAAGAAATAAAAAAATTCTGTTCTGAAAAATCACAAAAAGAGGTTCTTTATATATATAAACACTTATATATAAATTTACATTTTTACCCTATTTATTATCTGTGTGTGTCTCTGGTTTTGCTCTATTAGGAGTGTTAGGTATAAAACTAACTCTACTAAACTCATATTTTCATCAGATACTTTCCAATAATTAACATTATACATTCTGAAAATATTTACAAGGGAGAGACCTGGTTATATATTCTTTCTTAAACCTGAGGAGACTGACCCTCAGACTGTCCCCAGAACAAACTGGAAAAGCGAAGGAGAAACAGAGTGAAAAGGAAGAACACAGGAATTTATTTCTGAATAATAATATAGCATCAAGGCAGGAAACCATTTTTATGATGCACTATATATAATTCAATTTTAAACCCAAGTATCCAATTTAATAATTGTCAAGCATAAGTTTAAGGTATGGATATTTTTAATTTAGGTAAATAATACATTGGCTTTTGCTCTAAAAAACATTTTCCACTTTAGATAATTTTACATT
>NW_006972142.1:0-970 GCF_000164805.1 Carlito syrichta | reverse complement strand
TGATGTCTTAGGCCTTGTAAATTCCCTTTACTCTAGGCAAGTTTGATTGCCACTATGAAATACCTCTGGCATTAGAAAGTCTGTGTTTCTGAAAAGACAAAGTCAGCAAGGTTAATTTTACCTAAAGTATGTATTTCTCTAAAACATAGCTTCTACTTTCTCATCATCGTGTCAGGGTTTAAGAACAAGATAATAAATGGCTTCCTGCTCTCGATTTTCGTGTTGCTTTGTTTTCATTCTCAGCAACTTCTGGAACTTACTTCTCTTGTATCTATTTTCTGTTTTAAAATTGGGGGGCAATACCATGCGTTTTATTTGGAAGATTCTTGTCTGAATTATGTCTGTTACCTCTACATCAGCCAACATCTACAACCAAGAAGACTGTTCTGTCTCTGGGGTGAATTATTTTGTTTTCAAACTTTGTGCCTGAGCATATATATGAATAGTGCATAGTTAAGCATGTTTTGTGATTTGCCCTCTCCAGTGTCTGGCATATTTCTTTGAAATTATTGCTGTTTTTTTAAATAATGGAGATGGAGCATCTCATCATGTTGCTCAGGCTGGTCTCAACCTCCTGGCTTCAAGAGATCCTCCTGCCTTGTCCTCCAAAAGTGCCAGGATTATATAGTTACGAGTCACAGTGCCCTGCCACTGCACATATGTATTTGCATGGATGATTAATTGGGTTTTGTTTGTTTGCTTTGTTTTTGTTTTCAATCCTAGACTTAGACCACCAAATATGCCTTATAAGGATGTTAAGGGGATAAAAAGTATTATTAACCAGGCTCGGTGGCTCAGCCTGTAATCCTGCGCCTTTGGGAGGCTGAGGTGAGTGGATTGCCTGAGCCCGTGGGTTCGAGACCCGCCTGGGCAGCGAGACCTCATCTCTACAATAAATCAAAAAATTAGCCAGGCGTGGTAGTGCACAACTGTAATTCCGGGTACTCGGAAAGCTGACGGGGAAGGATCG
>NW_006972141.1:0-1352 GCF_000164805.1 Carlito syrichta | reverse complement strand
TCTTGGGCACAGGGAATTTAATTGACCATGTGTCTCAGATTATAATAATCACAGCTGTCACACACTGGGTTCCCTGGAAAGCAGAGTGTGAGAGATTGGACAGTTGGGACTTTGTTAGCATTGTTCTCGGGTTCAGTATCTACAGAAGCAAAGAGAAAGAAGCAAGACAGGGAGGAAAGAGAAGTTGAGCTGTGATGCCCGCCTCATTAAGGGACAGTGCAAAGAGATAAGATCTCTGTCATCTCATCTACTGGATGCAGGCCACTCCAGGAGGGGAGATAACTTTGGGTGAAACAGCCATCTTCAAAGCTGTGCTTTGTTCCTGGAGCAGCGGACAGCTGAGAACTTTCTGCCTACAGCACTAGTAGCCCCTGGAAAAGGAAATCCTTCTATCCTAAGGAAAATCTGAGCAGCACATCATAGGGGCCACGGCTGATGCTAAAATAATATGCCAAGCTTGGTATTGCTCGTCAATAATCCTGTGACATGGGCATTGCACTAAATTGTAGTTTCAAAGTGAGGAAATTGAGGCATAGAATAATTAAATAATATGCCTAACCAAAAAACCACCCAATCAACAGGGTGGCAGTTTCAGGGCTTAAATGGAAGCCACCTGACTCTGAAGCCTTTGCACATCCTTACTATGTGATAGTGTCTTTCATCATGGCCTCCGTACAGGAACTTGTTTTTATTTTATTTTATTTTATTTTATTTTATTTTATTTTATTTTATTTGTGTTTTGTCCTGATTCCCACTCCTATTTTCTTCTTCTGTGCATAAATGGTGTTGGGCTGGAGAGATCACATTCTCCTTATTTCCTTTCAATTCAACATTCTTTTAAAGAAATTTTCATGTAAATATGCATGCCTCTTCTTTATGGTTTCAGACTCCCTAATAACTCATCTCTTATGTATTTTTTTTATTTTATAGTCTCTTTCAGATTTGACTTTGCTATGTCAAGTTTTGGGATAAAGGGGCAATCCTCTTGTTTGTTGAATGAATAGACTTTTGATGTGATAGATTTGTCCTTTGCAATTTTTTACGTGTTTGGTGATGAGGTCATCCTCAATGGAATTTTCTTCTGTGGTAAGTCCCAACTACCTGGATTGGAGGAAAGTCCCTCTGGAGCTGTTTTGGGTTTGATTCTTCTAGAAGTCCCAAGAGTAGCACTGGGTTTGAACCAAATTTATGTTAACTTCTCAGCTAAAAATTCAAACTCCAAACCTACTTAGAAACAAGACTGGCAATTGGATTTCTTGTGATAAAACTTTGTTCTGCCTAGAAACCAGCAAGGAATAACGTTTTTTGTTTGATTGTTTTTTGTTTTCTTGTGATGGTGAACAGATTTTGTC
>NW_006972140.1:0-1429 GCF_000164805.1 Carlito syrichta | reverse complement strand
TGATTTCAAGAAAATAATTCTACAAAAACACTTAATTAACTTTTGACTAAAAATAATTTTCTTTCTCATTCTAAATTTTCTCTCTCTTCCAGTGGGTCTTACTTAGTAAACTATTTAGATCACCTTAGGATATAAAATCTGTCATGAACATTATTGAGACATGGGGGACGGAGGAGGTTAGTAGAATCTTCTCCGTTAGACTAGATGACAAGTAATTATAATCCAGAAACTGGAAAACCCTGGGGAAGATGTAAAGTCTGAGTCTTCCCAGATTAGATTGTTTGAGGCTATTTTTGATGGTGAGAGTATTTATGAGTTGTATTAATAATATATGAACCAATGTTGTAGCACTAAAATATGAAAACATTCTCATTTGACCACTAGAAAGTTGCTTGCCTGGCAACAATAATAAAAAGAAAATAAACATTAAAAATAAATTACTCCTTTAAAAGAAAGATTCATATAATTCTTTAATATTCATAATGTTAACAAAGATTTTTAAAGCTTTACAGTGCAGTATTCTACAAGATATGAAGGAATACATCTTAATTTAAGAAATGTTTCATAATTTCTTTCTATAATCACTCGTACTCCTTAGTGTCTTTTTCTCTGTGTATCTCTATTAGTAAGCAATTAATGTATTTTATAATAAAATGGCACTATTAAGTTGCTATTCTATCACTTAATACTTAATCATTAGATAACAATCCTTGAGATTTTTATTCATTTTCCTGGCAAAGGAAAAGGGTCTTCTTAGTTTGTCTCTGGCACCTACAGGAAGAGTTGTCTTCTATATTGGCAGACTTGGTGAGTACACTGGAGAAATGTCAGCAGTGTGTTTGTATTTAAGAGGTGTGAGGTAAATGCTGATACTCTAAAGCCACAACCAGACTCTGGTGTCACAATACCTGGTATTTTACATGTATGTTAGAGCATATTTATTATGGTGTCCCTTTTCCTCACTTTTTTGTTGCAAAACAAAATGTATGAATATGTGGGAGAAGACATGAAATATGTTATCACTTTGCTATGAATGAGATTATTAGAACCTTTGTGACTAGAACTTAAGAGTATGTGTACAAGAGATAGTAGAAAATATGCATACAAAATGGTAAAGGTATATTTTATTTTATCACTTTCCATCTGTATGTATTAAGCTAAAAAAGAGCTAAAGTCAAATTAGATAGATAGAGATAGATAGACAGATTAGACAGATAGATAGAGATAGATGATAGATGATAGATAGATAGATAGATAGATAAGTGGGTGATAGAATATTTTTCTACTTTATGGACTAATTTACCTAATGAGTATAACTCCACCGACAATTTTTACTGTCAGGTAGCCAAAAAGTTATAGAAAATGACATCTTTTCTTTGTCACTTTGTTCATTGACTATAGTTTCTACTGTTATAATTGACTCAGGGGC
>NW_006972139.1:0-1220 GCF_000164805.1 Carlito syrichta | reverse complement strand
TAGGATTGGCTAATCTTCAACACTAATTCTGAGTACTTGGATTCATCTATAGTCCTTCTGGCTGTTAATGACACAGAGTTTCCATAAATTTTACCTGATGATACAAAGGTGTCTCACATACAGATAGTCAAAGATTTTTGTAAAATATCTTTGCAGTCATGGCTTCACTTCAATTGCTTGATGTTGGCAGCCACAATTGTCAGCCTGGCTACTAGAGTCTGAGCCTCCAGTCTTGTGGGAGTCTTCTGGCTCTCCTACACTCCACAGTGCTTGCCTAGGCAGTGGCGAACTGTTGCCAATGGAAACTCTGGGCTTTCTGGTATAGAAGATACTCAACTACTGCTGCAACAGAGCCCAAGGCTGTGACTCCCAAAGCCCCATAAATCAGGAGAGTCTTGCCAACAGCCCCGGAGTTATATGGCAGACATCAAGGGGAATTTAGGGGTTGTTTGCTGAAGCTTGGCAGACAGCCACTTATGGGGTTTTTTTGAGACCTGATTGTTGTATTATTCTTGAATTAAAGAAATGCCCACATATTCACAGTGTGAAAACTATTTTATAAGCCGTGCTTTTTTGCAAAATATGCTTTGTCACATGGATTTAATGATAGAAATGTCTGCAGTCCTAAAATAGTTTGGTTTTTATGAAGAAAAAAACTTATTCAGTTCTCCTAAAATTCAACTTTTTTTGAGAAAGAAAGGGGACTAAGAATAGAGACAAAATTCCTATCTACAAAAATAGCAGAGGAATAGTGACACATTATTATGGACTGAATCAGAGTTACATGCCAGATATTTGGCTTCATGCTCTTTTTAAAATAGCATTCCTGTCTATTCTTACTAAGTTTGGATATCTCCCAAGAGTTCCTTTGTGGTTAATTTAACACCTATGAACTCATGGTGATGCTGTGTATAAATTCATTGCTTATTGGATGGATAATTTTATTTTACTCCAAAGTTATTGCAATAATTAATAAAGTTTCATAAAAGTTCATATTGTTTTAAATCACTTTATTCATTTTTTCATCAATTAACTAGAGAATAATATCACGACATTAAAAAATAACTTATTTTATATATTAAATGCTAGATTGGAAACATAACTGTTTAACCATATAAAAAGCACGTAAAATAATGTCTTGAAAGCATTGAGTTAAAAACATTGTGTGAAATCAAGTTAAAGCCTAATACTTTCTTCCAGTCTTTCTTTTCACCTTTCAC
>NW_006972138.1:0-770 GCF_000164805.1 Carlito syrichta | reverse complement strand
TACTTAGCTAGATCGCTGATTTAACCAGCTAGCTAACTAGTTAGCTATCCGTTATCTAACGTGCTAGCTAGTTGACTTTATTATCTGACATAACTCTTTAGCTAACGAGCTTCCTAGGTGGCTGAAGCAGCTGACTTAACCTGTTAGCTAACTAGCTAGCTGACTCATTCAGCTGACTTAACACATTAACTAGCTAGCTAACCTACTCAACCAGCTGACTCAACCCATTTGCTAACTAGCTAGATAGATGATTCAACCAGCTAACCTTACCAGTTAGTTAACTAGCTAACTACCTGACTGAACCTGCTAACTTAAACCGTTAGCTAACTTGCTAGCTAGCTGTTTAAAGCAGCTGACTTAATTAGAAAGCTGACTTAGTTAGCTGAATTAGGAAGGTGACTTAACTACTTAACTACTTAGGTAGCTAACTTGACTGGCCAAATTAACTAGTTATCTAGTTGACTTTAATACCTGAATTAAATAGTTATCTAACTATTTAACTAGCTGAATAACTAGCTGACTTAAGTAATTAGCTACCTAGTTAGGTAGCAGACTTAAGTAGCTGACTTAAATATTTAGCTAACTCGTGAGCTAGCTGACTTAGCTAGCAAGCTGGTTAGCTAGCTGACTTAACTAGTTGGCTAACGAGATAGATAGCTGACTTAGCTAGTTGGTTAACACATTAGCTACCTGTATTAACTAGATGATAAATTAGTTAACTAGCTGACTTATCTAGTGGTTTAAAGAGTTAGCTAGGTGACTTAACTGGG
>NW_006972137.1:0-807 GCF_000164805.1 Carlito syrichta | reverse complement strand
AAGACAGTGCTCATACTTAGGAATCTACAGGGTCTTAGCTAAATGCTAATCTGGAATATGGGAGTCTTGGTCCTCATTTTTCAAAGGAACGTCCTATATGCATACCACATATCGAGCATTACTGATCCCCAGGAACATGCTGCATCTCTTAATAGTTGTAACTGAGAATCTGTCCAACTGGTCCGTTTGTTTCTCAGGGTCCTGAAAGGCCAGATTCCATAATCAAAGGAAGATCTTGCCATTTGTTAATTTGACCACTGGTTTCAGGTTTACCTCGTAGTCTAGAAAATACTGCTGGACATTCGTTTGTGTATTCAGACTATGGGGTTAGGGGTTCCCACATATTTAGGACGTATTCTTAAGGGAGAACCAGCAATCTTGGATTCCAGGTTCCTGGGAAACTTCTGACCCTATGAGTATTGGTATGTAAGAACTGGGACTTCCACATCACCAGCAAACGTTCGGGTGTCTTTCTGATAATAAAAAAGGAATCAGGGTTATGGGGGTGATCAATCCATGAATTCTACAGGGTTCCATTATAAGGGCTTATCTGGAATGTGGGCTTCTAGTTCTCCAAATTCTTCAAAGCAACTTGCCATGTGGAAACGACAAGTGTCATTATAGATCCCCAGCAGCCTTCTGGTTTCTTGATTGTTATAACCAAGGACCACTCTCTGCAATTCAGTTGGTTTCCTCGGGACAACTAAACCAGATTCCAGGACTGAAAGAAGCATCTCGCAATATTTGTGTGTAACACTTGTTTTAAGATGTACACTGTAATCCTAAACTTCCGTTTGTGCATCGATT
>NW_006972136.1:0-494 GCF_000164805.1 Carlito syrichta | reverse complement strand
TTGGGGCCCAATATATATCAACCAAAAATAACATGGAGATTATAAAGTAGTAATATTTGGGCTCTGCATTAGTTTAAAAATATAGATAATTAAAAGTTCTGGAAAAGTGATTATGATCTTAGCAAAAGCAATGTTCAAATCCTGTAGGAAAAACTGCTCAAATGCTGTTACAAAATAAAAAAACATCCAAAAGTTTCTAAACTAAAGAAAATGCTAAAATATTATTTGGTAATGCTACATCCAAGCTCCAACAGGATTCATTGATCATAATAATAAAAGACTACCTCGTGGGCAACTCCCTCAGGTCACCTCCCAGTTTGGGAGTTTCTCGGTCCTCTCAATTAAGACTGCTTTAAAAAAATAAAAATAAAAGAGTACCTCCTTTAGCGGATTGTTGAATGGTCACTTACCCCTGGAGAAATTTTTGGTTGTGTTCACCATGTGAACATGTGGTAATCTTCACTGTTTTGGAATGAAATCCAACGTGTCTACTG
>NW_006972135.1:0-725 GCF_000164805.1 Carlito syrichta | reverse complement strand
CCCCTGTAGGTATTTGGGATTTGAGGACTCGTGTAACCCAGATTCCTTTTTCTCCCATAGCAAGAGTGCATGTAGTTTCCCGTATACGAGGACTCCCTTGAGGCAGAATCACACTCCATTCTCAGCAATACCCGAGATATTTCCTGATGAACATAGAATTCCAGATGTTTGGATATCCATAGAAAGACTACCATATAGTACCTGGGAACTGTAATCCAAGTTACCAGATTCCCCTTGACAAGGCATCGTAAAAATGTGGAATATTCTAAACCCAATATCCCAATTCCCACCAGCCTGACCACAAGAAATTTCGGTATTTTGAGGTAGCCTGAAGCGAGGAATTTTGTTGCAAAATGCCAATTGTTTCCTTGGGAACTGGATTATAGCCGAAGATGTTCACAAGAATCAAAAGGAATTGTAGGACCAGATGCTCGATTACAACTATCTAGAGGACCAGAATCGTCTGGGATTTGTAATTAGAGATTTTAGGTATCCACCCAGTAAGTAGCTCTGAAAAATGTAGGGACCTACAAGCCCAGATTACTCATTAAACTTATCAAGAGGCCATATAGATTTTGATGATTGAGGACTCCCTGAACCCGGAATCTCTTCTCATTATCAGCAAGATGCCCTGATTTTCCCTGACAATCTAGATTCCAAAATTCTGTATGCAAATAGACAAATGCCCAGACTTTTCCCAATGATGTGGAATCCGTGATTCCTGG
>NW_006972134.1:0-681 GCF_000164805.1 Carlito syrichta | reverse complement strand
GCCTACCTCAGTCTCCCAAATCCACAGCCCAATTGTCTGACAATCCACCATCTTTCAGGAACTCTAAGTCCAAGCCTGGGGCCCCCATCCCAAATGATCTCTTTCTGTTCACGATGATCTCAGCCCCATGCACAAATGAATGCTTTTTTTTTCTTTTTCCTTTTTTTTCTCTGAGTCAGAGTCTCATTCCTTCACCCAGGCTTTAGGGCAGGGGCTCGATCCCAGCCACCAAAGCCTTGCCTGCCAGGTTCCAGGGAGCCTTTCACTGGCCTTCTGAGGAACTGGAACAATAGACATGTGACACCATGCCTGGCTCATTTGGAATGGAGGGTTGAGACAAAGTCTCGCCAAATTTCCTGGGCACTTCTTGGCCCAGGGGTTCAGCCCCGTCGCTGGCCTGACCTCCCAAAGCACTGGGATGACGAGTCTAAGCCCCCAAGCCAGGCTTCCATCCTTCTTCAAAAACGAACCAGAAGGCCTGGTAAGGCAGCCCACATCTGGAATCCCAGCACTCTCGGAGGCTGAGGCAGGAGGATGGCTGGAACCCAGGAGCCCAAAGACAGACCAGACCACACAGGGAGACCCCATCTCCTCACCCATCTAAACAGTGGGTCTGGGGTGGAGGTGCCCATTGTACCAGCCACTTTGGAGGTTGAGGTGAGAGAATCAACAGAGCCCGCG
>NW_006972133.1:0-655 GCF_000164805.1 Carlito syrichta | reverse complement strand
CCCAGGTCGGAATGTAGGGACTAGCTCATGGCCACCATGGACTCCACCTGCTGAGGTCAGGCGATCCTCCCGCCTCGGCCCCCCAAGTGGCTGGAATGACAGGCCAGCATCACCATATCTGGCTAATATTTGGATATATTTTTGATGGCCGAGATGAGGTAGACCTCAGGGTCCCAGGCTGATCTCGAACCCACAGGCTCAAGCCGTCCACTTGCCTCACCCTCGAAGGGCCGGGATTCCAGACTAAGCCCCTGATCCTGGCCTGTGGTTGTGGTGGTGGTGGTTGGTATTACTATTCTGCGTTGGAGTCCTGCCCTGTAGCCCAGGCCAGAGCACAGGGGCCCACTCTTGGCCACTGCAGCCTCCACTGGCTGGGCTCAGGCTATCTTCCCACTGTGGCCTCCCGAGTGCCCAGAAAGACAGGTGTGTGCCACCATGCTCGGCTAATTTTGTTTGTTTCTTGCAGAGACAAGGTATCGTCAAGCTGTCTGGACTGGTCTGGAACAAGGGGGCTCAGGCCATCCTCTTGCCTTGGCCTACCAAAGCACCAGGTGAGAGGCGTGAGTCCCCACTTCCAGCCTTCACACCCTTCTCAAAGCCCCACTGTGTGTCTCAATTCCTTCAGATGACCCCGGACACCAGATAGGGCAGCCGG
>NW_006972132.1:0-556 GCF_000164805.1 Carlito syrichta | reverse complement strand
GGAGTGAAGGGTTAGGACCCGCACTGGAGAATCAGGAGACGGTGAGAAGAGACCACTCGAAGACAGTTCTTCTGGGAACAGTCTGATCAGGACTGAAGCCAATTTTATTCAAACCTTTTCCAACTTATATACCATTTTCTATACCCTCCAGCAGTGTGATAATCACTTGCTGGAGGCGTACAAGTTCCGTGCTTTACATGAAGACCAAAATACAGAACTAACCCAAACTGTCAAAAACATATAAAAGAAGCTCAAAAAGTCAGAACAAAACCTTCGGAAGATGAATGATTATTTCAAGAGACCCAATCTAAGAGGAATTGGCCTTCCTGAGGCAGAGAGAGAGAGTCACAGGTCACATTGGAACAAAGATTCCATGAAATCAGCCAAGAAAAATTCCCTCATCTCATCACTGATGCAAAAATTCAAGCACAAGAAATTCAGAGAACCCCTGCAAGACAACAAATGAGAAGACCAACTGCCAGACACATAATAATTCACCTTAACAAAGTACCAATTGTCGGAGTCCTGCTCCGACCTTGGAGTGAAGGGTTAGGAC
>NW_006972131.1:0-714 GCF_000164805.1 Carlito syrichta | reverse complement strand
TTTTGATCCATTCGGAGTTGATTTTTGTGTATAGTGATAGGTAGGGATCCTGTTTCATTCTTCTACACATGCTTAGTCAGTTTTCCCAGGGCCTTTTACTAAATATATTCTGCTCTCCCCAGTGGTTGTTGTTGGAGGCTTTGTTGAAGGTGAGCTAATTGAGAAATTGAGGTTTTACTTCATTTTGACATTCTAAATGCTGACTGCCTGAGGCTAAGGTGAGATAGCTGGGAGAAACTCATTGTTATAGCAACCTTTCACTTTCCATGTGAACCCTTTTATGTAGCCTACACACACACACACACACACACACACACACACACACACACACACACACACACCAACATTACCCCAATGGTTGGAGATTTCTTCTCAATCTCCACTGGAGTAGCTAATTATGCACACAAGTGGGTAGCGTGAGTGCTTTTCCTCTATCCCCCTAGTAGGGGCAAGACAGACAGAGAATTTGGGTAATCTCCACAGACCCATCCACCACCTAGGTTGCCTGAATACTTCCCATGGGGCAACACAGGCCAAACAAAAAGCCAGCAGCCACCATAACAGCTGGTTCTCTCCTACAAGTGTCACATCCTGGCAAGAGGTTAACAGGCACAGCCCATTTCATCCAATATAATGCTTCAGCTTTGGAGAAGGTCTGATCCCAGACCCTGGCTAATACCACTATCCTAGCCACCGCAGCCACTCAGTACATCT
>NW_006972130.1:0-658 GCF_000164805.1 Carlito syrichta | reverse complement strand
TACAGTGAGTCATGATTATGCCCTGCACTCCAGCCTGGGGAAACAGAGTGGGACCCCAAATTCCAAAAAAAAAGTTTACATTATTTTTGTTGTTGTTTTTTTTTATAGAGACAAGATCTTATTATGGGGCCCAGGCTACAGTGCAGTGGTCACTCACAGGCCCAATCATTGCACCCTATGTCCCTGAACTCCTGGTCTCAAATATTACTCCTGTTTCAGCCTCTCAAGTAGCTGGGACAACAGGTACCTGGCTCAGAGTATAACTTTCTGTGTCACAAGAAATATGAAGGACATATATAGGCAGTCGAGTATTGAGGAGGTCCATCTTTTTGTGAAAAAGTCACAAGTGTAGTCTGGGTCATGGATGAGAATAATCACACCCCAGGAGAAGATGCTGAGTCTGCAGTTTGACTGTCCACAGTCCTCAGATCCCCAGTTGAGTTTTACCCTAGCCACAGTTTTTGGTCCTTCTTGTCTGCATTTTAACTGCTTGTGTCTGTTGGCAACTGCCGGACACTACAGAGAATTTGAACAAAGAGTGAGCCGTAGAGATGGAAGGAATATTGGACCAAAGAGACTGACCAGGGCAGAGTAATTTTTAAGTGCACAAGTAATTTCCTCAGTTGGAAATTAAAGAAGGGATGGGGAAATAACATAT
>NW_006972129.1:0-774 GCF_000164805.1 Carlito syrichta | reverse complement strand
TTAGGTATGCAATATTCACTGTCCAGGTACCCTTGTTGATGAGGTGTGCCCCCCTTCCCCAGGCAGAGAAGAGTGGTGGATAATTGGTCCTTCCCATGACATCAGATAACATAGGCTATGTCAGATATACAAGGCAATCTGTGCAATTTCACAGTTACATATATACTTTGAGATTGTTAATTTAGTTACAGCAAAACAGCATCATTCATCACATTGAATTTATATGTCAATTTGAGTTTTTATCGTGTCATACTTTTAAATTTTTAATTTGCTTTGGTTTTATGCCATTTTAAGAAATATAAGCATACGATGTTTATCAATGCTTTTAGGTTTATATATATTTAAGTAAAGCTATAATAAATACAGCTTAAACCAAGGTTGGAAGCTAAGAGAACTCTCCCTTCCTAAGAAACCATGACATATTAGTCAAGCTAGAGAGACAATGAACACCCCTTTTCAAGAGGTTACTCCTTGTTTTCAAATATATTCTCTATAAAGCAGCAGGAGGAGGCATTCTTTGTAGGAGCCTGTACTGGTGTTTCTCTCAGATTCCCTTTATTAGGCCAGTTCCCCTGTCTCTCAGCTACTGTGAATGATGGCTGCTAAGGACTCATGGCTGCCCTCTTCTCTGGAGAATTGGTGTCAGACAAAAGAGAAATCACATAAGAGAGCACACTTTCCCCTCCCAGCCGAGGACACTCCACAGTCATTGACTGGCTAACTTAAGGATACAAAATCCTGGGCCTCTTGACTCAAGTTGGGCTCATCTCAGTG
>NW_006972128.1:0-714 GCF_000164805.1 Carlito syrichta | reverse complement strand
GCACATAACATAATAAATTAACACATTACAACATCAGGCATATGGAATAGGATAAAGACCACATCTGGGGATAAGTCGGGGCATAAAGTTTCAGACAGAGTGGTCAGATTTTAGGTGAGCAGAAGCCTAAAGGAGGCAAAGAAACAAGCCAAGGGAAGAGCGTTTCAGCTGAGAACAACAAGTGCAAAGACTAGGCAAGAGTATTTGGTGGTCTGAGGAACAGTGAGAAAACTGTAATGCCTGGGGTAAAAGAGTTGGATATGAGATCAGAGAGGTAGCCAAGAGAAAAATTATGTCAGAGCCAGGCAAAAATTCTATCTATCTATCTATCTATCTATCTATCTATCTATCTATCTATCTACCTATCCTCTATTTATCTATTTATTATCTGAGTCAGCATTTCACTGTAGCCCAGGCTGGAGAACAGTGGCATGATCATAGCTCACCAAAGCCTCAACCTCCTGGGCTCAGGTGATCTTTCCACTCCAGTCTCCAGAGTAACTGAGTCTACAGGCACATGCCATCATGCCCAAATTTTTATTTTTAAAATTTTTTGTTGATGAGGTCTCGCTCTGATGCTCAGACTGGTCTCAAACTCCTGGGCTCAAGCAGTTTTACTGCCTCAGCTTCTCAAAATTCTGGGATTACACGTATGACTGTGCCTGGTCCAAAGATTTATTTTTTATTTTTATTTTTTTTGGAGTTGGAGTCTCA
>NW_006972127.1:0-845 GCF_000164805.1 Carlito syrichta | reverse complement strand
ATGCTCTTGCTTCAACTGTAAAGTTCTGGGATCACAGGTATGAATCACTGCACTTGCTGTGGTTATTGGAGATGACCAGAACACTCACTCAATTTTAAAGTCTCTCACAATTTTTTCTTACATTTATAAAAGGTCATAGTTGACAGTCTAATCTGGAATAGAAAGTAGTCAGTCGTGGAAACACAAAGAAACAATTTTCCTGTGGATATATGAATAAGACAGGGACTTCGTGGAGGTGAAATCTCACTTAAGAATGGAAAATACAGCCGGGCTCAGTGGCTCAGCCTGTAATCCCACACCTTTGGGAGGCTGAGGTGAGGGGATTGCCTGAACCCGCGGGTTCGAGACCCGCCTGGGCAGCGAGACCTCATCTCTACAATAAATCAAAAAATCAGCCGGGCATCGTAGCCCATGCCTGTAATTCCGGCTACTCGGAAGGCTGAGGCGGAAGGATCCTCAGAGCCCAGAAGTTGAGGCTACGGTGGCTGGGAGCGGCCACTGCACTCCAGTCTGGGCAACTGAGTGAGACTCCAACTCAAACAAACAAACAAACAAAAAAAGAATGGAAAATAACAGTATTCTTAGAAGCAAATAAGGAAGGAAAGATAAAACTCGTGAATTCATGAACTAATTCACTTTTTTTCAAAAATGGAAATAAGCAACTGTGTTGATACCTGTTTGTTCCAGGAAACCCAAATACGTAAAACGTCCTTGTTGTTAGGGTAGGGACAGGGTGAGGGTGGGGAGGTGCAGGGAGGTAAAATCTCCAGAGACGGCAAGCCAGAGGTATCGCTCTGGCCACCCAGAGATCTGAGTAAATGCAAAGAGTTGCAACACACAGAGGG
>NW_006972126.1:2166-3006 GCF_000164805.1 Carlito syrichta | reverse complement strand
GTATGCTGGCTGTGGGTTTCTCGTAGATGACATTTACTATTTTGAGGTATGTTCCCTGTATGCCTAGATGTTCAAGGGTTTTTATCAAGAAGGGTGCTAGATTTTATCAAAAGCTTTTTCTGCATATAATGATATAATCATGTGGTATTTGTTTTGACATCTGTTGATGTATTTAATTACATTTATGGTTTTACAAATGTTGAACCAGCCTTGCATCCCAGGAATGAAGCCTACTTGGTCATGATGGATGATTTTTGAGATGTATTGCTGAATTCGGTTTGCTAGGATCTTGTTGAGAATTTTAGCATCTATGTTCATCAAAGATATTGGCCTGTAGTTCTCTTTCTTTGTTGAATCTTTACCTGGCTTGGGTATCAATGTGATGTTGGATTCATAAAGTGATTTGGGGAGTGTTCCATCTTTTTGAATCACCTGGAATACCTTCAGTAGGATTGGTATCAGCTCCTCCTTAAATGTCTTGTAGAATTCTGCTGGAAAGTCACCTGGACCAGGGTTTCTTTTTGTAGGAAGTTTTCTTATCACGTAGTCAATTTCCTTGATTGTTATTGGTCTATTTAGGGTCTCAATTTCTTCTTGTTCCAATCTAGGTAGGTTGTGTGATGTCAGAAAGTCCTCCATTTCCTTAAGGTTTTCAAGTTTGTTTCCATACAAATGTACATAATAGTCTCTAATGATCTTTTGTATTTCTTCAGGTTCAGATGTGACTTCATCTTTTGTGTTTCTGAGTGTCCTTATTTGGTTTTTTTCTAATTTTTTCTCGGTCAGTCTAGCTAGGGGACCATTGATCTTGTTTATTCTTTCCAAGAACCAGCTTTTTGT
>NW_006972126.1:0-623 GCF_000164805.1 Carlito syrichta | reverse complement strand
CCTTGCAGGGGTTCTCTGAATCACTTGTGTTTGAATTTTTGCATCACTGATTAGATAAAGGAAGTTTTCTTGAATGATCTCATGGAAGCTTTGTTCAGATGTGCTCTCTGTTTCTCTTTCTGCCTCAGGGAGTCTGATTACTCTTAGGTTAGGCCTCTTGAGGTAGTCACTCATCTCTTGAAGGATTTTTTCTGTCTTTTTGAGCTTATTTTCTGTGTTTTTAAGAGTTTGGGTTATTTCTATATTTTGGTCCTCAAGCTCTGAGATTCTTTCTTCTGCTTGGGTAATTCTGCTTTCCATGCTTATCAGTTTGTTATTTCTTTCATTCACCATATTCTTTATTACTGTTTTCTCAGATATCAGCTCCTTCCTAGTTTCTTCTTGTGTCTCCTCAGTTCGTTTTAATCTCTCCATTATTGTTTTGATATCTACATTTGCAGTTTGAGACCCTTCATTCTGGGGGCTTTTCATTGTTTGCATTCCAAAGTCAGTTTTCTCAGTGTCTGCTCTCCCAGGCGTCTGGGAGAGACCCATACTCTTCTTTTGGTTTTTCTTCATTTCTATAGATTTTTCTCCCTCTCCCCCTTTCCCTTCCCTTCTTCAATTCTGTTTTTGAAGGAAGG
>NW_006972125.1:0-724 GCF_000164805.1 Carlito syrichta | reverse complement strand
TACCAAGCCATCTTAAGACCAGAGTTACATCCAAATATGGCAAGATGATTCTTTGTTCCGGGAATCTGGCCTTAGTTGTCCCGAGGAACCGAAGGGACTTGTACTACCAGATACCCCATTTACAACTCTCAAGAGGACCAGAATGTTGCTGGATTCCTGAAAAGACTGATTCATAATACCCATAAGCCAAATATCGCCGAAACAAGAGATGAGCTCAAAGCCCTGATTCTTATTTATCCCGTAGCAAGACAATTTGAGATATTTTCGGATTGGGAACTAGTGTATCATAGATTCCTTATTCTTCCTTAGCAAACGGCCATGTAATGTCCTGCATAAGAGCGCTCGCTTTCCCCAGAATCCTGTTTGGAAACCCTGATTCTTGTTTAGCCCTTAGCAAGATATCATGTAGGTATTGTGACAGAGTAACGGTGTAAAACAGGTTTCTTATTTTTGTTAAGCAAGAGATCATGTAGATTCTGTATATGAGGACTGCTGTTACTTATGTTGCAGCTTCTAAACCCTGATTCTTTTTTAGCCCACAGCAGATGGCCTGTTGATTTTTAAGAATGAGGACTGCTATAACCCTGATTCTTTTTTTTCCTTGGCAAGGGGCCGTGTATTTTCCTGTATATTAGGGCTCTCATTACATAGATCCTACTTCGAAACTCTGATTTCTTTTTTAGCCCTTTCCAAGATGCCGTGTAGATTTTTTGGATTGAGGACT
>NW_006972124.1:0-772 GCF_000164805.1 Carlito syrichta | reverse complement strand
GAGCCGGGTGTGGTGGCACACGCCTGTCTTTCTGCCTTCTCAGAAGGCCAGGAAAAGTCTTGCCGTAGCCCAGCAGGTGGAGGCTGTGGTGGCCAAGAGGGAGTCACCGCCCTAAAGCCTGGGCAACACAGTGAAACTCTGACTCAAAGAAAAAAGAAAAAAAGAAACAAAAAGAAGCACATCCAATTGTGTATATAGTTGTGAACACACAGGATCATTTGGAAAGGCGGCCACAGTCTTGGGTCTAGAGTGCCCAAAAGATGGTGGTTCAGCAGACAATCAGGCTGTGCTTTTGGGAGTATGAGGCTGAGGAAGGCAGGAGCCTGGGAGTTTGAGACAAGCATGGGTAATGTAGCGAGACCTCGTTCCTCTCTGGAATACAAACACTGTAGTCGCGTGTGGTGGTGCCGGTGATCCCAGCTACATGGACCTCCATCCTGGGGTGCTCCTTTGCACCACCCCCGCCTACAGAACTTGTGAGTCCAGGCTGGGCACCGTCACTCACAGCCGTCAACCCCACATCCTGGGTGTCTGAGGTGGGATGCTGCTTGAGCCCATGGGTCAGAGACCAGTATGGGCATCATGACCAGACCTCATCTTGGTGATAAGTCCCCAAATTCGAGTTAGGCGTGGCGATCCCTGGAGTCCTGGCTGCTCGAATGCCGAGGCAGGATGACTGCCTGAACCCCACAGTCGAGGGCCCTGGAGCCATGATCATGATGCTGCACCCCAACCTAGCCAATGGAGACACCGGCGACAAAAAAACACCTCC
>NW_006972123.1:0-728 GCF_000164805.1 Carlito syrichta | reverse complement strand
GTGCAAGCAGGAGTGCGAGTGTCCTGATGTTTAGGCCACAGAATCCAGTAGATTCTAAGATATTGGATGAGTTGCTGATGAGAGGAGAAACCTCATGTTCATAGCAAACCCCATGGGTGATTCCTGATGTAGATCCATGGGGTTTTGAAACAAGTCCATGTCATCTGCAGTACAGAAAAATTTTCCAGTACAGAAATCAATTCCTGGTATGATATGTGCCATGGTAGATACAGGACAACATGGGACACAAAGTGACCACAGAGCAAGAACTGTCAGATATCCCAGTCATGAGCCCAGGCAGGTTCAACAGTCACCCACAGGGAGATGGACGTGGTCATCTAGAATGGAGCAGGAGCAAGGCTAAAAGGCTCAGTCAACTGCACAGGTATCTGATCCAAACCTGTTCTCATCTCTCTTGCAAAAGCACTTCTCCTTGGATTCACTTTCACATTCTGTGGTTGGAGACAGGGTTTCCTGAACCAGGTGACTGTCACCTGAGGAGTCCAACCAGCTCTGTCCAATGGCAGCATGATGTGAGCCTCATGTGAGTCTTAGTGTCTAGACACCACATTAAAAAGAAAGAGATAAGACCTGAAAGATAGTTTAAACAATGTTTTATTTAACCCAGTATTCCAAAAATAGTATTAGTTTCACATATAATCAATGCAAAATTGTTTATATTTTAGTTTTTCTTGGCTGATATTATTCTCTAGAGATTTTATACTTGG
>NW_006972122.1:0-706 GCF_000164805.1 Carlito syrichta | reverse complement strand
GTATGGACTAATGATGAGAGTGTCCCATAAATTGAGGAGTTGGCAAACTACAAAATTCTACATCTGAGTGTAAAAATTATAAAAGTAGGCTGAGCTTCGTGTCTCAGCCTGTAATCCCAGCATTTTGGGAGGCCAAGGTGAGTGGCTTGACCAAGACCTTGTCTCTACAAAAAATAAAAATAAATTATAAAAGTAAATCATCCAAATTCAAAATTATATACAAATGAAAAAAGGTAAGTGCAATCTAAAACATTTTACATTCAATCTACAATCATAGAAAATTAACTTTGAGCATTTTTTGATATGATATAAAATATTGACATCTGACTTTAATGTAGATAACTTGCCTTGCCATCTTACTTATTCTTGTCAGGCTGATAGTCATAGAAGCCATGGTATTGTCAATTTCTTTATTTTAAGGCAAACATATCCTGGAATTGACAACATTGGAAGAATGTTTACATAATAGACAAATTTTCATAAGGCATATTTAAAAATTTTTATCCATTATACATGAATAATCATTAATTAATTTTTGCCTAATTTTAGGTATGAATATGGGCTATGTCATAATGTGATTTTTTTTTTTTTTTTGGTAAGGTATTTATCAATGCAACAGTCATTTTGCTTATTCATTCCTTTTGCCATGTTAAAAAAAATCATCTGTTTAAAAGTAAAGAGATATGTTTATGTATATGGAATTAAC
>NW_006972121.1:0-783 GCF_000164805.1 Carlito syrichta | reverse complement strand
AGGAAAATAGAGAGATCGTGACACCGAGACTATTATAGAAAGTGGCACTTTTATTATGCTGGCTAGCACAACGGGCCCAAGAATTTCATGCATTCAAATATCAAGCTTGAGCATGCCAGAACAGGAGACGTGGGGTCTTATACCTTCATTTAGGTAAGGGAAAGGGGTCGTGTTGAGTGATTACATATTTCCTTTGTAATCTTACAAGGTTGTACTCAGCAAAATCAGATTTTTCAAAGAACAAAGGGTTTCCAGGAACTGCAGTCTTGTAAACTGTCAACTTCAGAAGGGGGGCTTTTGGATAAGGCTGTGAATTAGCCACTGTTTTTGTATATCCATTAAATGGTTAGTCTTTGGGCCATTTGGCCTTTCCCAAATAAAACCTGCCTGGTGCTCTGGCTGGTCTTTAAAGTTGCAACTTGCGTTTCAAAAGGAAATACCTTTAACTGCTATCAACTCTTTTCCTGCCCTGGGCTAGTGATTGCCATGAGGCCAACTGCTGATCCTGAACCAGCTACTTTTCTGTGTTTATTCACTCAATCATACAAGAAATATATTTGACCATTTGCCACATCCTGCCACAACATGATTGCTGCCAAGGTGTGTCACAAAGAGCTAATTAGGTGAACTCTCTGGGGTGGGGGGCGTTTCCTGCAAGAGACTTGTTAGATATTTGCAATTCACAAACTCATAACTTTGGCCTTGACAAGGAATCAAAAGTTTACTAGAGATTATTATGCTAAACCATGAATGGTTGGACTGTCCTGGTCTTACATCTGAAGG
>NW_006972120.1:0-742 GCF_000164805.1 Carlito syrichta | reverse complement strand
CAAGTCACCTGGAGTGGGCGCTGTAGCTAACTGATGGATTTTGAACATGTATAGAGGGGTTCTGGGAGATGTCTCATTTCTGTCATTAACCTCCAAACTTTGAGAGCCTTTCAACTTCCCAGAACTGAGTCAGAGGCCCCTGGACTGATATGAGGAGGAAGCCCCGGTGACAGTGACAGTTTTCCTGCCCAGGTCCATGTTACTTAATTCCATGGAAGCAACAGAGGATGAATGGACCACATTAGCATCACATGCATTTGATTTCATTCTTCATTTGTGACAGGGAAAACTGTGTAAGACATTGCAAAATATTTCTGAATTGTAATTAATTCTAGTTAGTCATTAAAATCCTGTGCACAGGCTGGGCTCGGTGGCTCAGCCTATAATCCCGCACCTTGGGAGGCTGAGGTGAGTGGATTGCCTGAGCCCGCGAGTTCGAGACCCGCCTGGGCAACTTGGTGAGACCTCATCTCTACAATAAAAAAAAAAAAGTAGCCGGGCTACTTGGAAGGCTGAGGTGGAAGGATCGCTGGAGCCCAGCAGCTCGAGGCTGCGGTGGCCGGGAGCGCCACTGCACTCCTGTCTGGGTGACAGAGTGAGACTCCAACTCAAAAAATAAAATAAAATAAGATAAAATAAAATCCTGTGCATGACAATGTCGATGATGGGAATGGATGCAGTCATGTCTCCCACACTGTGCTCCATTTTAAGAGAATGAGGTGGATCGAGCAGCAATATCATT
>NW_006972119.1:0-786 GCF_000164805.1 Carlito syrichta | reverse complement strand
AGGACATCATAAATCTGGCAAACTACTGTAATGTCCCTTCCGAGGGGACATAAAGAGATGGCTGGTGATTTATAGGATAATGGTGCAAGCACAGATTTTTCAAAAAATGTATTTCCTTGAAGTTTTCCATTCACATTGCATGAAAAAGCAAATAAAGAGATGGAATATATACTGAGATATATACTTCATCAGGAATTATGAGTGCGCCCTTCCACATCTTCAAATAACAGACTGAATAGTAAAATTATATGTTATTAATATGGGAGGAAGAACAAGACTGCATCCTGTGCTCAAGTGGGAAAAATACCACGTGGAAGATATCAACTTACTGTTGCACATGTATCAGTGAACCTATAGTGTATGTCAGTGACTGTTTCACACATTAACATAAATTAGAAAAATATAAGATATGATTGTGATTTTTTTGTCGTAAGTTTCTCAATGTTCAAAATTCTATTATAAGCCAAATATCTTTACAATAAAATAATTGGTTTCAGCATTACATTATTTAATATGAAGTGATTTCTTTTTTCACTATTTAGTAAAAATGTACAGTTGAGTTGCTGGCAAGTGATCGGTATGTCTCCAAGTACAAAAGGGCTAATTAAAAAACCTCTTTCTCCAGGACCCTTTGTTAACAATTCAGCAAGACAAAGTCCTCACTCTATAGCAGAACAGCCTTAGTGGCAAGAGGTCATGGGGAGGAGAGGAGAGAGAATTGCTCTGGTAGCTCCTCCCACATGCCCTCCTGGGAGGGGCCCTCCCCACCCTATCCCTATCCCTCTG
>NW_006972118.1:0-760 GCF_000164805.1 Carlito syrichta | reverse complement strand
TGGCCCTTCTTACCCACCCCAACTGCTAGATATGCCTTTACTCGTGAGCATAGCTGATATTGAAACTTGAGGACCTGGACCTCGTAAAGACCCCATTTTTGAATGGTGTCACATTTGGGATTATGTTTCAATGTGAGTTTTGCAAGGATCAAACTTTCATATCATGGTGTCCTATTTTAGAGATAGATTTTACTTTCTTAGGTCAATTAATGGTTATTTCAAAGTGAAACCTCTAAAACGCTCTAGGGAAAATGGGTCTATGAATGTATTCCTTGCTCGGGCTCCCTCGTGATCCCCTCTCAGCACAACAACCAGAGTAGAGTCTCTACAAGGGTTCCTCAAGGTCAATATGAAAGCAATATGGACGTGTGGAATCTCAAACCTCCAAAACACAAAGGACAAAGTTGCTCCATTTGATCTCACAGCAGGAACCACAGAGCAGCTGGAATTCCTAAGTCAACATCTTTTGTGGTTGTATACTCTTCTGACCTCTTGGGCATTCCTAACCAAATAATAGCAATCTTGTGTGACCTTAGTTCTAGGAACAAATTCTATCAGAAGATGAAATTGGTGAGATTAACACAAAACCCTAACATCTTGGACGAAATTATCAAGAGTCAAAATCAATTGGTGACAGAGTAGTTTGAGATATAAGATGAAAAAGCCACTTTTGTGAATTGTAGAGAGAAAGCTGTTTGGGAGAACTCTGGTTAATAGAAACTGTATTATTGTTCCCAATCTTATTGGTAATGCTGGCACA
>NW_006972117.1:0-781 GCF_000164805.1 Carlito syrichta | reverse complement strand
CGACAACTACATGACCTTTTGCTAAGAAAGAATAAGGAATCTGGTTTACACGAGGCCTCAATCCCAAAAATCTTCAGAGCATCTTGGAATGTTCTAAAAAGAATCAGATTTTCGGAGCAGGATGTATCTAATGAGAATGCTAATATATAGGAAAATACACAGCCCCTTGCCAAGGAAGAAAAGGAATCAGGTTATAGCAGTACTCAGTCCTTAAAATCAACAGTCCATTCCACTGTGGGCTAAACAATATCAGGGTTTAGAAGCTGAAACATAGGTAATAGCAGTCTTCATATGCAGAAACTGCATGATCTCTAGCTAAGGAGAACTAAGAAACATCTTTTACACAGTTCCTCCAATACAATATCAATATGACATCTTGCTAATGGCAAAACAAGAATCAGGGTTTCCAAACATGATTCTGGGGAACAGGAGTCCTCATATACAGGACATTTCACGGCCCCTCGGTAAAGAAGAATAAGGAATCTGTGACACGCTAGTCCAAAATCCGAAAAATTCTCAGGGTGACTTGCTGCGGTATAAACAAGAATCAAGTCTTCGAGCTCGACTCATGTTTAAGAGATATTTGGCTTGTGGCTATTATGAAACAGTCATTTCAGGAATCCAGCAACATTCTGGTCCTCTTGAGAGTTGTAATCGGGTATCGGTAGTACAACTCCCATAGATTCCTAGGGACAATTAAGGCCAGTTTCCCGGAAAAAAGTATCATCCACCATATTTTGACGTAACTTTGGTAATAACATGAACTTGGTAACCCTTAAAT
>NW_006972116.1:0-658 GCF_000164805.1 Carlito syrichta | reverse complement strand
AATTTTGGGCAACAGGTACCTGGGCTGGCAACCACATTGCCAGACCGCTTTGATCATTCTGTTTCCGACGGCTGCCCTAATTCGGTGCTGTCTGTTCCATGAGTTCATACATATCTTTGACATGGGGCATGAGTGTGGAAATGTGGAGGCGGGCCTCCTGGGAGGCATGGCCAAAGGCACGGGGCAGATTTGACTAGTGGCCACCTTTGAAACCTCTTGCAAAAGGCGGTGGGAAGTGTCTTTTTCTCTCTCATCCCTGGGGGTGACTCCTCTTGCTGGGTGGCAAGGGTGGTGGTTGTGGAGGCGGTGGTGGTGATTATTATTATTTGGAGTCGGAATCATGCTCTGTCGCCAAGGCCTTATCGCAGGGGAATGCTCATGATCGTCCCGCTGCCTCAGCTCAAATGACCAGAATGACAGGCATGTGCCACCATTCTCAGTTGACTTATCTGTCTTCTTGTAGAGACAAGGTCTCACCAAGGTGTCCAGGTTTATATTTAACCCAGTGGCTCAGTCCATCCACTCGCCACAGCTTCTCAAAGAACTGGGGTAACAAGCGTGAGCCCCCATGACAGGCCTCCACACCCCTCTCAGGGCCCCACCATGAGGCCCGTTCCTTTCTGATTACCCAGGAACTCAGAAAGTGTGGCCAGAGTTG
>NW_006972115.1:0-684 GCF_000164805.1 Carlito syrichta | reverse complement strand
TTATATGACAGCACATCTGTTTCCTGGGTTTCCCAAAGACTGTATCTAAAACATAAAGGTTTGGTATCAGAGAAATAATTAGCATGTCCTAGCACCTGGCCCACAGGGACAGCATACCACACCACCTGATAATGACAAGCTCTCTTGATATCTCCCATTATCAAGAGTGATTCCCAGAGTAACTCAGAAGAATGAGCATAATAATATGTTCTCCCTGAAAGATAGACATGTTTGGATGCAAAAAAAAAAGCTGTGTGATTTCACAGTTATAGATAGTAGGCACACTCATGACCTGTCTCCATGGTGCTGAAGGTCAGTTCGAGTCTATTCTTAAACTAAGAATGACTAGTTATTTTATTTTTATAACACCGTATGCTCTTTCATTAATAAGAAACTAAAGTTTTTCAACTAATTCTAAATGCTGACAATATTTCTATTTTGAAATATACATCTCTACATACCTCAGATATTCTCATAAAATGCCCTGTAATTTATTTCTACTTGTCTGAGGATTATTCCATGTTCCTCAGTCTTACTGGGGAAAAAGTTTCCAGGTATGTCAGGTAGTCTTTTCTTCACTTTCCCGTATTACACAAAGAAACTTACCTTCGCAGAATTTGAAACTTCTTAGAGTAGGAATAGAGGGAATGAGCTATGTAATGGTTACAGCTATTTAAACACAAG
>NW_006972114.1:0-790 GCF_000164805.1 Carlito syrichta | reverse complement strand
CAGCTAGCTTGCTGGCTAGCAAGCTGGCTTATCAAGCTAACTACCAATGTAGCCAGCTTTCTGAACAGCTAACTAAACTAACTGACTTAACCAGCTAGCCATTTGGCTAGCCAGCTGACTTAACTTGCAGACATCACTAGCTAGCCAGGTAGCTATTTAGCTGACTTAATTATCTAGTTACGTACATTGTCAGCTGATTTGCCAGTTCTATTAACTAGCTGAATTAACCAGCTAACCAACTAGATAGCCAACTGACTTAACTAGCTCTCTACCTACCTGGCCAGCTGCCTTAAATTGTTAGCTAACTAGCTAGCTGCCTAGCTAGCAAGCTGACTTAAATAGTTAAAAGGCTAGCAAGCTAGCTGATTTAACCAGCTACCTGACTAGTTAGCTTACTCGTTATCTAACGTGTGAGTTAGGTAACTTAATCATCTGACTTACCTCATTGACTAACAAGCTAGCTAGCTGACACAACCAGCTGACTTAACTCGTTAGCTAACTAGCTAGCTAGCTGACTCATCCAGCTGACTTAACTTGTTAGCTAACTAGCTAGCTAGCCTACTCAACCTGCTGAATCAACCTGTATGCTAACTAGCTAGCTAGCTGACTCAACCAGCTGATTTAACCCATTAGTTGCCTAGGTAACTACCTGACTCAACCTGCTAATGTAACCCATTAGTGCACCAGCTAGCTACCTGTATTAACCAGCTGACTAATTTTGAAAGCTCACTTAACTAGCTGACTTAGCTAGCTGACATAAACTATTTAGCTAGCTGACATAACTGACTGA
>NW_006972113.1:1874-2970 GCF_000164805.1 Carlito syrichta | reverse complement strand
GCCATGTGGTGTCCTGTATGTGAGGACTCTCTTTCCCTTCATTCCTTTTTCGAAACTCTAATTCTTGTTTAGACATTAGTAAGAAGTCATTCAGATTTTTTGATGGAGGACCCGTGGAAAACAGATTTCTTCTCCTTTATTAGCAAGACGCCATGTAGTTTCCTGTATTTGAAGGATTGCTATTATCCATATACAGGCCTCGAATCCCTGATTCTTCTTTAGCTTTCAGCAAGATGCCCTGTAGATATTCTGGACAGAGGACTCATATAACACAGATTCCTAACTTTTAGTATCAGCAGTGCAGTTACCTGTATATGAGTACTCCTGTTCACAGATACATGCGCCAAAAGCTTGATTCTTGTTTAGATCTTAGGAAGACGCTGTACACATTTTTGGAGTTTAAGAAATCATGTCACCCACATTCCTTATTCTTTCTTAGGAAAAGTCAGTGCATATGCCTGTATATGAGGATTTCATTTCCCTAGTTTATGCTTCAAAAACCCAAATTCGTGTTTAGACCTTAGCAAGAAACCCTGAAGATTTATTGGGATGGAGGACACGTGTAAACCAGATTCCATATTCTCCTTTTGCAATAGACAGTGCACTTTCCTATATATGAGGACTCCCATTATCCAGATTCCTACTCCCAAAAACCTGAATGGTGATTATCTCTTGGCAAGATGGTCTGTAGGTTTTTGGGATGGAGGCCTAGTGTAACCAAGTTTCTTTATTCTTCTGTAGCAAAAGGTCATGTAGTGTTCTGTGTATGAGGACTCCCATTACTTAAATTCCTGCTACATTCTCAGCAAGACGGCAAGATATTTCCAGGTGACCTAGAAATCCAGTTGCTTGGATATCAAGAGAACGACTCCCATAAAGTTCTCGAGGAATTGGAACCCAAGATTCCTGGTCCCTTTTCAAAAGACACACTAAAAATATGGCGACATAGAAACCCAGATTGCTGATTAAACCTTATCAAGAGACTTTGAAGATTTAGGCGATTGACAACTCCAAGGACTGAATTCCCTTTCCGTTCTCAGCAAGATGCCCTGAATTTCCCTGTCCATGTGGATTCCAAAACTCTGTGTACAAAATG
>NW_006972113.1:0-1599 GCF_000164805.1 Carlito syrichta | reverse complement strand
TCTAGATATTGTGACAGAGGAACCGTGTAAAAGAGGTTTCTTAGTTTTCCTTAGCTAGAGATCATATAGATTCTGCATATGAGGACTGCTCTTACCTATGTTCCAGCTTCTAAACCCTTTGTTGTTTAGCCCACAGCAGATGGCCTGTTGATTTTAAGGACTGAGGACTGCTAAAACCCCGTTTCTTTTTCTTCCTTGGCAAGGGGGTCTGTATTTTTCTGTATATTAGGACTCTCATTAGATACATCCTGCTTCGAAACTCTGATTCTTTTAGAACTTTCCACGATGCTCTGTAGATTTTTGGGATTGAGGACTCGTGTAACCCAGATTCCTTAATCTTTCTTACCAAAATATCATGTAGGTTCCTGTAAATAAGGACTCCATTTTCCAGATTCATGCTCGAAAACACCAGGATTCATGTTTAGCCCATAGCAAGATGATCTTAAAGTTTTTTGGGATTGAGGACCCGAGTATCGCAGATTCCTTATTTTTAGTTAGCAATAGGCAGTGAAGTTTCCTGTATGTGAGTACTCCCATTACCCAGATTCCTACTTTAAAAATATGATTCATGGTTACCACTTAGGAAGACGGCATGTAGTTTTGGGACTGATGAGTCATATAAGGAAGATTCCTTATACTTCCTTACCAATATATCGGGTAGTTTCCAGTATATGACGACCCACATTAACCAGCTTCCTGCTTCACTCTGCAGGGTGCCGAGACAGTTCCTGGTGACCGAGACTTCCAGGTTTTTGGATATCAAGAGAAATACGTGCATAATATTCTTTGGGAACTGGAAACCAAGATTCCTGCTTTCCCTTCAAAGACCTCCCCAAAATGTGGAATATTCTAAACCCAAAATCCCAATTCCATCCTGCCCAGCCTCAAGAATTTTCTGTACTTTGACGTCACCTGGATCGAGGAATTTTTTGCCAATAAAAGTTTTGATTCTGGGGAATATGATTATGGTCGTAGATGGTCCCAGGACACAAAAGGATTTCTAGGGCCAAATTCTAGATTTCAAATAGCAAGAGGACCAGAAAGATCCTGAGGATCTGTAATGACAGATTTAACCTAACCACGGAGCAAGTAGCTCTGAAAATGTAGTTACTCAGAAGCCCAGATTGCTAATTAAACCTTATCAAGAGGCCCTGTAGATTCTGGAAAATGGGAACTCCTAGAACAGGATTTCTTTTTAACTCTCAGTAAGATGCCCTCATTTTTCCGGTCGATTTGGATTCCCAATTCAGTATATCAAAAGACAGATGCCCAGAAGGTTCCTAGGTTCGTGGATCCCATGATTTCTAGTTGCCTTTAAATATACGTAGTAATCATTTGGCAAGTGCGAAACCCTTTTCCCTTCTCAAAATATAAAGAGACATGGAAGGGGAAGGATTACAGGGTTCGCCTTAAGACCAGAGTTACATCCAAATATGGCAAGGAGGTTCTTTTTGTCCTGGAATCTGGCCTTAGTTGTTCTGAGGAACCTAACAGATTTGGAGTGCCCAATACCATTTACAATATTTAAGATGACCAGAATGTTGCTGGAGTCCTGAAATGATGGATTCATAATATCTGAATGCTGACATTGCTCTGAAA
>NW_006972112.1:0-1033 GCF_000164805.1 Carlito syrichta | reverse complement strand
AGAAGGAATGTCGGTAATACTCCTCATAACAGGAAACCCGAGGACACTTGCTAAGGAAAAATAAGGAATCTGTTTTACACGGTTCCTCAATCAGATAATCTACATGGCGTCTGTCTAAGGGTTAAGCAAGAATCAGGCTTTCAAAACAGGAATCGGGGAAAAGGGAGTCCTCATATACAGGACACTACATGGCCTCTAGCGAAGGAAATATGAGGAATCTGTGTTTTACGAGTCCTCAATCCAAAAAAATTCTCAGGACGTCTTGCTACTGGACAAACAAGAATCAGGGCATCGAGCTACCCTCATGTTTTGGAGGTATTTAGCATGTGGATATTAGGAATCAGTCCATTCAGGACTCCAGCAACATTCTGGTCCTCTTGAATTAGGAATCAGTCCATTCAGGACTCCAGCAACATTCTGGTCCTCTTGATATTTATAAACGGGTATCTGGTACTACAAGTCTGTTAGGTCCCTCGGGAAAACTAAGACCAGATTCCAGCACATAAAGCATCATTTTGCCATATGTGGATGTAACACTTGGTCTCAGGATGAACCTTGGAATTCTCAAGCTTTCATTTGTCCTTTTATTTTGAGAGGGGCCGAGTGTTCTGCAGTTGCCAAATGCTTAGTAGATAGTTTTAAAGGTAACCAGGAATCACGGATTCCCCATCTCTAAGAAACTTGTGGGCATCTGTCTTTTTGTATACAGAGTTTTGGAATACACATCGACAGGGAAAATCAAGGCATCTTGCAGAGAATGAAAAGGGAATCCTGGTTCGTAGAGTTCTCATTCGCCGAAGTATACACGGCCTCTTGATGAGGTTTAATCAGGAATCTGGGCTTGTAGGTACGCATATTGTTAGGGTTTCTTGTACAAGGGAACCAGGATTCTTGCATTCCAATTGCCCAGGAAACTTCTGGGGTTCTTTCAATTGATATCCAAACAACATGAATTCTACATCACCAAGAAATATCTTGGTGTCTTGTTAAGAAAGAAACAGGAATCTAGGTAATGGGCGTCCTCATATACAGG
>NW_006972111.1:0-531 GCF_000164805.1 Carlito syrichta | reverse complement strand
GAAAGTAGAAAAACAAGGCAGACTTTAAACTGGAAGGCTCTAGAATGAAATACTGCCCTGCCAACATGTTAATGCTACACCCCTGTCTTGAAAACCAAAAGAAAATCAATTTGTGTTGTTTTATGCTGTCAAGTGGGTGGTACCTTGTTACAGCAGCTTTAAAAACTTGCTAAAGCAGACAAAGACATAGAGACAACAGTAATTTATAAAAAATGTAATTTGATCTAAAATGGATATATCATTACCAGGACCTGTGGATAATGTGGGACAAATGAACAGACACACAATTGGTGTGACTGTACATTTGTACAATTGCTCTGCAGAACATTCTGAATGTTTGTGTTATACTGACCGTACAGAGCCCTAGGATCCAGCAGTTCCTTCCTGTGAAGACTTGAAAGTCCATAAAAGACATATATTAGCAATTCACAGAGACTCGATCTTAATAATGCCACATAGGAAGTTGCCAAAATGCACATAAAAAGTTAAATGGCTTAATGTTTTTAAAATATAGCTGAAAATTATTTGCCA
>NW_006972110.1:0-731 GCF_000164805.1 Carlito syrichta | reverse complement strand
CAGATGAATAGATAGGTGGAGAGGTGGATGGATGAATGGATGAGTGGGAGATATGAACAGATGGATGAGGGATGAAGGATAATTGATGGATAGAGAATATCAATAATAGATCTATCAGCAGACAACTCTCAAAGTTATGATGCCAAGTTAGGAATGGCATGCCCAGCATGGTAACAGATGCACATATCCTTTTTAATGCAGTGACACAATATCACACAGTGCTAACTGATGCATAAGAAAAGGAAATGAGAGACAAGAGGGGTCCAGGCTGAATTATGACAGCATCTGCCTCTGAGGAGAGAGACCGCAAATGGGGATGCAGTGCACCTTGATGGGAATGTTTTACTCTTAGGACAATAAAACAATAACATGTTAACAGTCATCAGTTCTGGGTCATTGGATAAGCTGATGCTTATGATACTGCTCTTGGCATTTTTCTGTAGTTCTAATTTTTCTAAATTAAAAATTAAAATGCAGTTCTAATTTTTTTTTTTTAATCAGAGTCTCACTCCATCGCCCAGGCTGGAGGACAGCAGCAGGCTCACAGCCACCAAAACCTCAACCTGCTGGCTCAGGCGATCCTTCTGCCTCAGTCTTCCATGTAGCTGGAACTATGTGCGTGTATCACCACGTCTGGTTAATTTTTTGATTTATTGTAGAGATGAGGTCTCGCCAAGTTGCCCGGACTGGTCTCAAACCCCTGGATTCAGGCAGTCCTCTCACCTCTGCTT
>NW_006972109.1:0-668 GCF_000164805.1 Carlito syrichta | reverse complement strand
GGTCTCGAACCCGCGGGCTCAGGCAATCCACTCACCTCAGCCTCCCAAAGGCGCAGGATTACAGGCTGAGCCACCGAGCCCGGCTGGGTTTATGTTTCTAAAGTCAACTCTATGTTGTAGTTACTATTTTAAATGTTCTTTGAGAACTATACCTAATCTTATCTTATTGATACTGGTTGTACAATCTCCCTGTTTTGAGAGGAAGGTTGAATGGGATGAAAAGTGCATTGGGAAAAGGAATACAATGGAAACACTGAATGCAAGCAGTGGTAACATTGCAAGAAACCTTCCTCATGGAACTTTTGGTATACTTTTCAAGCCAAATTCTATTATCTTTTAATGAATTTGATTTTTTAAAAACAGAAGTTCACAAAACACCAAACATATTTTTAAAGATTTAATTACCAATCTACTGATTTTGAGATGCATGAATGGTTCATTTAAAAAAGATGGTTTGGTTACCTTCAGCTTGGGAAGCATTTACAAAATGACAAAAGAAAAGGCTTTTTGTTTCTTGGTAAGAAAGGATCTGTGTTGCTGAAGATTATTTCAAAATAGCAAATAAACCACATGACCAGTAAAATAAAAATATGAGAAAATAATTTATTTTAGTCTAATTTTAAAAGAAAGTTACTGCCTCTTGCCAGATTTGACCAAATTAATATGAA
>NW_006972108.1:0-743 GCF_000164805.1 Carlito syrichta | reverse complement strand
GTCTAGCTGCTCGAAATTAGGACTTAGGGTGAGTTGTTCACATTATTAGGAGGTACTTTTGGGATGGATCCAGGAATCTTAGATTCAACGTCCGCAGGAATATTCTTGTCATCTTACTATTGGCATACAAAAGTCTGGACATGCAGGACAACAGGAAACATCTTGGAGTTTTGCTTAGAACGAAACAGGAATTTGGGTCACTGTGTTCCTTGAAAGTTTCTACACGTGTTACTAAATAAGAACCAGGAATCTCGGTTTCCCTGTAACTTACAAACATCTGGGCAACTGCTACACTTATCCCAGGCTTAAGGCAGTGCTCATACCTAGGATTCGAAAGGGACTTTAGCTTGATGCATATCTGGAATCTGGGATATATGATCCCCATATTATTCAGAACTATGTCCTATATGCATACCACCAATCGGGCTTTACCAATCCCAAGGAACCTGTTGGGCCTCTTGATAGTTGTAACTCAGAATCTGGCCTACTGGTCCGTTTGTTCCACAGGATTCTATATGCGGGATTCCACAATCCACGGAATCTCCTCGCCATTTGTTAATGTGATCTCTGGCTTCAGGTTTACCTCGTAGTCCAGAAACTACTTCTGAACATTCTTTTTGCTATTCGGAATATGGATATAGGTGTTCCCACATGTTTAGGACGTATTCTTAAGGGGGAACCAGCAATCTTTGATTCCATATCCCTGGGAAACTTCTGGAGGTATGAGTATTGGTATGTAAAAG
>NW_006972107.1:0-782 GCF_000164805.1 Carlito syrichta | reverse complement strand
TAAGTCAGGAGTGACTGCTATATTGGTACGGGGTTGCTTTTTGAGTTGAATAAAATGTCTGGAAATTAGTGGTGTTGCTTATACACCTTTTAGTGTCCTTGAATTATATATTATATTATTTGAAAGTGCAAATATTATGGCATGTGGATACCATTTTGATGAAAATGTGCTGTTCAGTATGGTCCTAGACAGTCCTGGATGAAGCTGGACCAAGGTAGGGGTAAGGGGAGGACAGAAGGGCCTGGTAGGAGGAAGCTCAGGAGGCCCTGAAACAAG
Organism: Carlito syrichta; assembly: GCF_000164805.1. NCBI lineage: Eukaryota > Metazoa > Chordata > Mammalia > Primates > Tarsiidae > Carlito > Carlito syrichta. Next base: position 506 of record NW_006972107.1, on the reverse strand, counting down.
CTGTGGAGATGGATGGGCAGGGCTGGAGTGAGAAGGCTGCATCAAAGACCTGGCTCAGCATGTTGGCCTGGGGGCAGGAGGATGCAACTCAGACTAGGATGAATTTGGGGGAAGTTGCTACGTGTGTTTCTGTTACAGCTTAACTGTGCTTGTGGGAGGCAAGTGGAGGCCCATCTCATGTGTGCAAACAAGGGGGTGGGTTATTGCCAGGTGTTTCTTTTTGGCCCTAGGGGAGCAGGACCAGAAAGCCAGTGAGGTGGCATGTCAACCTCAGGACGGGCTATGTGTCTGGGTGGAGTGGGCTTCTGCTGACCCTCCATGCCAGGCACTCAGACTTACTGGTTTCTGAAATCAGCCACCACCTCAATCTGGGCACAAACAGACACCTCTACCAAGACTGCATCAGATACTTTGTTTTTATTAGGGTCCTGACCAAGGTTTCTGTGTTGGTTTCATTGGCTTTAAGGTCAAGGGACTGGATGTCTGAGTCTCCATGAGGAAAAACT
>NW_006972106.1:0-737 GCF_000164805.1 Carlito syrichta | reverse complement strand
CACGCCCTGGGAGGTGGAGGTGGAAGACTGCGTGAGCCCAGAGACAGAGAGCAGCTCGGACAATGTAACCAGACATCATCAAGGCAAGTGGTCCCAAAATCGAGTCAGGCATGATGGCACACAGAGATCTAGCTGATCAGGGACCTAGTTGGGATTACCACCTGAGCCCCACAGGTTGAGGCCCTGGGAGCCATGATTATGCTGCTACTCCTCAGGCCTGCAGACAGAGACTCCAGCAACACAAATGACACCTCCACCATGCATCATGGCATGTGCCCACGGGTCCCCAGGGAAAGATCTGTGTAGGAGTGGATGATGGAGTGATTCAGAGAGAAAGGTGCCCTCCCCATGCCAGAATGTGGGAGACAGGGGGACTGGATCCTGGGTTGACTGCAGCATTGCTGGAATGCCTTGATCACTCAGTGCCCGATGGCTGCCCTACCTCGGGGCCATCTGTTCTGTGAGCTCACACATGTCTTTCATGTCTGTCACAAATGTGGAGGGTGGAGGCAGTTCTTCTGGGGTACATGGCCAAAGACGCTGGGCAGACATGCCCAGTGTCCACCTTTGAAGCCTTCCGTGAAGAACAGGTCAGAAAGTGCATTTTCCTCTCACATTCCTGAGGATGACTCCTCACAGTGGGTGGCAGGGGTGGTGGTGGTGGTGGTGATGGTGATTATTATTATTTGGAATCAGAATCCCATTATGTAAGACCAGAGTTCAGGGACATACACATG
>NW_006972105.1:0-870 GCF_000164805.1 Carlito syrichta | reverse complement strand
TCCCATCAGATGACGCGGGACCCTAGAGAGGGCAGCTTGAGTCACTCACTGAGCTTGTTCCAGTGGGGTGCTTGGTGCAGGGTGTGTCTCCACCTTGGTATCCACCCCTCTGACAGTGGACCTGATTGCTCCTCCCAGGGGTCACCTCATGGAAAGGGAGTATATTACTCTCAAACCCTCTAGTGACCACTCGGGCAACTCATGCCTGTCCCCTGGCTTCGGTAGACTGAGATGGGAGGATGGCCAGATGCCGATGTCTGAGACCAGGCTGGACACCATAGCAATCCCCCAACTTGACACCAAGTAAAACCAAGAAAACCTTGGGTGAGGGCAGACCTTGGTGCAAGGATCACCTCAGGGCCAGATTTCAAGACCAGGCAGGAAGACCGGGGTGTTGACCAAATGGAAAGGCTGTGGTCACAGCAGTTTGGGAAACTGAGGACGATAGGAAGGCCCGAGTTGGGAGGTGTGAGTGCAGCCAGGGCTACCTAGTGTGGAAACAAAAGAGAGAAGAAAACAAAGAAAGAGAAAGAAAGGAAGGAAGGAAGGAAGGAAGGAAGGAAGGAAGGAAGGAAGGAAGGAAGGAAGGAAGGAAGAAATGCATTTTCTTGCAAATCTTCTGCTCAGTCCTTCCCCCCTGACCCCCCACATATGAGTGTCCACAAAGCTCAGCACATTTCTGCCTAAACTCCCCCAATGGCTGCCCCACTTTGGTGCAGGGTTTCCCGAGGATCCCTGACTGGGTTCCTGCCGGCTCTTCTCTCCGAGGTGAGTAATGTGCCCCAGGCAACCCGTTCCTCCAACTTGGCAGCGATGACCTTCAGTCAAGAAAGTCCAGGGACACAACCCTCACCCGGGGACATTTCCTCG
>NW_006972104.1:0-768 GCF_000164805.1 Carlito syrichta | reverse complement strand
GAGGGAGGGAGGCGGAAATGTGTTGAAAAGCTACTTATTGAGTATCATGCTCAATAATTGGGTGATGGGCTCAATAGAAGCCTACCCCTCACCATCCTGCAATATACCCATGTAACAAATATTCACATGTATCCCTTGAATACAAAATTAAAAATAAAGAAAAATTAATGTGTACATGTACACAATGGAATAATATTCAGCAACATACAAGAAAAAAATTCTATGGTTTATAACATGAATAACCCTGGATGATATGATTTGAAGTGAGATATACTAAGCATAGACACACAAATATCACATGACATAATTCATATGCAACTTTAAAGAATGTATCTCATTTTATAATGGAGTTGTTTGTTTTCTTCTTTTCAGTACGTTTCAGTTCCTTGTAGATCCAGGATGTTAAGCCTTTGTCAGACCTAGAGTTGGCAAAGACTTTTTCCCAGTCTGTAGGCTGTCTTCCTGCTCTCTTGATGGTTTCTTTGGCTTTGCAGAAGCTTGTCAGTTTAATAAGGTCCCATTTGTCTATCTTCTCTCTTAAGTCCTGTGGGTTTCGGGTTTTGTACAGGAATTGGATGCCAGTTCCGATTTCCATGAGAGTATTTCCTTCCTTTTCTAAGGTTCTTATGGTTTGAGGTTTTACATTTAGGTCTCTGATCCATTTGGAGTTAACCTTTGTGCATGGGGATAGATAAGGGTCCTGTTTCAATCTTCTGCATGTGGTCAACCAGTTTTCCCAGCACCATTTACTGAATAGGTTCTCTCTCC
>NW_006972103.1:0-1486 GCF_000164805.1 Carlito syrichta | reverse complement strand
GGGATTGGTAAAGCCCGATTGGTGGTATGCATATAGGACATAGTTCTGAATAATATGGGGATCATATATCCCAGATTCCAGATATGCATCAAGCTAAAGTCCCTTTCGAATCTTAGGTATGAGCACTGCCTTAAGCCAGGGATAAGTGTAGCAGTTGCCCAGATGTTTGTAAGTTACAGGGAAACCGAGATTCCTGGTTCTTATTTAGTAACACGTGTAGAAACTTTCAAGGAACACAGTGACCCAAATTCCTGTTTCGTTCTAAGCAAAACTCCAAGATGTTTCCTGTTGTCCTGCATGTCCAGACTCTTGTATGCCAATAGTAAGATGACAAGAATATTCCTGCGGACGTTGAATCTAAGATTCCTGGATCCATCCCAAAAGTACCTCCTAAATAATGTGAACAACTCAACCCTAAGTCCTAATTTCGAGCAGCTAGACCACCAGAAGTTTCTGGAATATGAGGTAACACTGAAGTCAGTGCTTAAATACAAAAAACCCGAGATGATTACCTGTGCCCTGGAATCTGACCTCAGAGGTTCCGAGTATCTAAATGGACTTGTAGTGCCAGATTCGCGTTCGGAATTGTCAAGAGTATCCGAATGTTGCTGGAGTTCTGGAAAGAATGTTTCATAATATCAACATGGGAAACAGCTATACAACATGAGGGTTCTCGAAGTCCGGATTATTGTTTAGGCCTTAGGAAGACGTCCTGTAGATTTTCGGGATTGAGGACTCATGTAACCCAGTATCCTTTTTCATCATTGGAAAGAGGCAGTGCAGTTTCCTGTATATGAGGACTCCCATTATCCAGACTCCTGCTTCTTTCTCAGCAAGACACTGAGACATTTCTTGGAGATGAAGAATTCAAGATGTTCCGGTATCAAAAAAAAGACTCCTAGAAGCTTCCTGGGGAATTGGAAACCAAGATTCCTGCTTCCCTTTAACATGACACCCTAAAAAGGTGGGGACCTTGAAGGCCAGATTCCTGATTAAGCCGTATCAAGTGGCCCTGTACACTTCAGCGATTGAGAACTCCAAGAATCCGCATTCCCTTTTCATTCTCAGCAAGATGCCCTGATTTTCCCTGTTGATGTGGATTCCAAACTGTGTATACAAAAAAACAGATGCCCAGAAAGTTCCTAGGGACGTGAAATAAATGATGCCTGGTTACCTTTAAAAATACCTACTAAAAAACTGGCAACTGTAAAACACTTGTCCCCTCTCAAAATAAGAGGAGAAATTGAAGGTGAAGGATTACAGGGTTTACCTTAAGACCAGAGTTACATCCAAATATGGGAAGAAGATTCTTTTTGTCCTAGAATCTGGCCTAAATTGTTCTGAGGAAACTAACGGAATTGGAGTGCACGATACATGTTTAAAACTTTCAAGAGGAACAGAATGTTGCTAGAATCCTGAAATGACTGAATCGTATATGGGCATGCTAAATTGCTCCGAAACATTTGGGGAGTGCAAAGCCCTATTT
>NW_006972102.1:0-824 GCF_000164805.1 Carlito syrichta | reverse complement strand
CAGGAAACTGCACATCATACTGCTTAGGAAGTATAAGGAATCTTGGTTACATGAGTACTCAATCCCAAAAACTACAGGCCGTCTTCCTAAGATATAACCGCGAATCAGGTTTTTGAAGTAGGATTCTGGGTAATGGCAGTCCTCACATACAGGAAATTTCATTGCCTTTTGCTAAGTAAGAATAAGGAATGTGCGTTACTCATGTCCTCAATCCCAAAAAAACTTCAGGCTGCCTTGTTATGGGCTAAACATGAATCAGGGTGTTTCAAGCATAAATCTGGGGAAATGGAGTACTTATATACAGGCTACTACATGACCTTTTGCTAAGAAAGAATAATGAATCTGTGTTACACAAGTCCTCAATCCAAAATATCTACACGGCATCTTGGAAAGGGCTAAAAAAGAAATCAGAGTTTCGAAGCAGGATCTATGTAATGAGAGCCCTAATATACAGGAAAATACACGGCCCCTTGCCAAGGAAAAAAAGAATCAGGGTTATAGCAGTCCTCATTCTTAAAAATCAACAGGCCATCTGCTGTGAACTAAAAAAGAATCAGGGTTTACAAGCTGCAACATAGGTAACAGCAGTCCTCATATACAGAATCTACATGATCTCTTGCTTAACAAAAATAAGAAACCTGTTTTACACGGTTCCTCTGTCACAATATCTACATGATATCTTGCTAAGGGCTAAACAAGAATCAGGGTATCCAAACAGAATTCTGGGGAAAGCGAGCGTTCTTATGCAGGACATTACATGGCCGTTTGCTAAGGACGTTAAGGAATCTGTGATACACTAGTCCCCAATCCGAAAATATCTCAAG
>NW_006972101.1:0-764 GCF_000164805.1 Carlito syrichta | reverse complement strand
TCTGCTTCCGAAAGGAGAAAACTGGCACCGGGATTAAAGGATGTTATACATCTCCGACCTTGCCTCTCAGAAATCTGACCAGGCTATGCAAAGATTGAATGACACTGTTGGTAATACCACAGAATGCAACAGAACTTCTATGTCTTACAGCTGTTAATTTGTTTTTAGTAGACAATGTGACATTTGGTGTGTTTAACATTACCCCTAGTCTGGACTACAATACGACTTCTATTATCAATTGCACAAATTGTAATTTGACTGTTTACATTGTTTAACTGATGAACACATTATGGTAGTATTGGTTCATCAACCCCCTTTTGTGTTTTTGCCTGTGAATATTACTATCCCTTGGTATGAGAACAAAGGGTACAGTGTATTACAACACTTAAGAAACATGTTATCTGTACAAAAAAGGGTCAATAGTTTTAGGTATATTGACTTTAATAACCATGATTACATCTACAACAGCCACAGCTCCAAGCCTCACAGTGTCCATACAATCTGTTAGTTTCATCAATAATTTTACTAGTAATGTTTCCCAGATAATGGGAACTCAGGAAAAGATAGATTTTAAAATAGAGCAAAAGTTACAATTATTGTATGAAGCTGTTACCAATTTGGGGGGCCGTGTAGACACTGTGTACACCCATAGCAGAATCAAATGTCATGCAGAGTACCGATGGATTTGTGTAACTAACAAAACTTACCAGGGCAATTCCAGTGACTGGCAGAAAATAAAACACCATTTGGAATGGTTATGGGAG
>NW_006972100.1:0-951 GCF_000164805.1 Carlito syrichta | reverse complement strand
GCCAAGACAGTAAGATGACCGGAGCCTGGTAGCTCAAGATCAGGCTAGACAACATAGCAAGCCTCCACCATGGCCCCAAGCAAAATCCAGAAATCCTTGGGTGAGGGCTGGCCTCAGTAGGAGGATTGTCTCCAGTCCAGAGTTCAAGACCATGTAGGAAGACAAGGATGTCGACAAAATGAAAAGCCTGTTTTTGTAGCAGTTTGGGATGCCCATACCGAGAGGATGATCCAAGTTGGGCGTTTTGAGAGCACCCTGGACAACCTAGTGAGGAAAGAAAAGAAAGGAAAGAAAAGAAAGTAAGATAGAAAGAAGAAAAGGAAGAAAGGAAGAAAGAAAGAAAGAAAGAAAGAAAGAAGGAAGGAAAGAAAGAAAGAATTACATAAAAAAAATATGTCAACAAAGAAATTCTTTCACCTGAAAACCTTCTGCCTTCAGTCATTCCCCCCTCTGCCCCCCCAAATATGGGGTCACCCAAGCTTGGCACTTTACAGCCCCAACCTCCCCCAATGGCTCCCACTAATTTTGTGTGGGAGTTCCAGAGACTCTCTGGCTGGGTTCCTGATGACTCTCCCCTCTGAGGTGAGAAATGTGCCCCAGGCTGGCCGGACCTTCGACTCAGCAATGAGGACCTTACACCGAGAAAGGCAAGGGATGCATCCTTCACCCAGGACATTTCTTCCCCCCAAGTCCCATTTTTTCTGGTGCTAAAGCCAGTCACCCTTTGAGCACACCATTAATAGTCGAGAATCTGTATACAATTCTGATGTTTTTGGAGACAGGGTCTGGTTCTGTGACCCAGGCTGGGGCCCAGAGACATGACCGCCATTTACCAGCAGCCTTGAAATCATGGGCTTTGGCATTCCTCCCACCTCAGCCTCTGTAGTGGACAGGAAGATGGGCACCACATCCCCAGACCTCCTCTTGGAATGGGTGCTGAGATGGGGTCTC
>NW_006972099.1:0-917 GCF_000164805.1 Carlito syrichta | reverse complement strand
CCATCAAAAGAGGACGGGATTAAAAAAATGTGGTACATATACACGATGGAATACTACGCAGCCATAAAAAAGAACAAAATCATGAATTTCGCTGCAACCTGGATGGAACTAGAGTCTATAATAGTGAGTGACCTGTCACAAAAACAAAAATCCGAATATCACATGATCTCACTCATATAATGGTCCTTGAACATCCAACGCAATACTATGAGAAAATGACTGATGGTACTGGGAAACAATGGGGGGGAGGGGGATGGGATTAACAGTAGCAAATATCTGTTGGGGGATGGGAAAACACTTCTTATCTACAGGGTGCCTGAATGAAACGTCATTGTACACCTAACCCTTAACTGTACCCCACAAAACCATAATAAAAAAATACTGATTAATGAAAAAAAAAAGGTAATCCTTTAAATCAACAACGAGCCACCCCTGGGAGTACCGGACTGAACTTGTGTTCCTCCAACCACAACAATATTAACTCCGAACATTCCAGTAACACCAATTACTGTGGGAGAAGGGCCCTCTCCCAGAAGGAATAGTGGGTGTAATATTAGGCAGAAGTTCCTTGTCTTTACAAGGAATTTCCATTATTCCTGAGGTGGTGGATTCGGATTACACAGGGGAAATCCAGGTGCTTGTTGTTCCCCCTAACAAAACTGTGCAGTTTAACAAAGGTCAGAAAATAGCCCAGTTACTGTTCCTGCCTTATCATAAAACAGGTAAAATTAACTAACCTGCTTAGAGGTAACTCTGAATTTGACTCTAGCGATGTTGTTCTTTTGGCTCAGGAGGTTACTAACCCTAAACCTCTATATATACAAGGAGTTAAGATTAAAGACTTATTGGACACCGGAGCCGATGTTTCCTGTATTGCCGGGAAAATTGGCCTGCTTCTTGGTTTACTCAAAAAGCTC
>NW_006972098.1:0-3392 GCF_000164805.1 Carlito syrichta | reverse complement strand
AATGTATATATGTACCCTGAAACTAAATTGACATAGGAGAAAGAAAAAGCACAGGGAGAGAAAGAAGGGAGAAGAGAAAAGAAGTTGAAGAGAAAGTAGAAGAAAAGGGAAATAAAACAGATAAACTAAAAAGGAAAAAAAAAAGCCCCAAAACAAAGATCCACTCACTCTCATATATACTCACATGGGAAAAAAAGAGGAAGGAAAAAGGACAAAACAAATTTAAACACACACGAATATATACAGAGGAAAATAATACAAAAAATAAATAAAATCCTAAGTACTTTTGTAGGCCTTCACCACCCTCTTGTGGTCATTTCTGGAACTTCAGGTTCAAGACTAGCCTTTGGAAACACCTTCTCCTCTCTCTTTCTCTCTCACACATACACACAGAAACAATGCTTCACCAGCCCTCTTGGCATCCCTCAGTCCAGTCAAGGTGACACTCATATTTACCACCACAGGTGCTGATCTCACACTCGGTGAAAAGTCACTCTTGACTCCAAAAATGTAACTAATAATAGCCCATTGTTGACCAGAAAGCTTACCCATAACATATACAGTGGATGAGCATGTTGTATGTTATATGTATTATATATTGTAGTCTTAGAATGAAGTAAGCTAGAAAAGAGAAATTGTTATTAAGAAAATCATGAGGAAGAGAAAATATATGTACAATTTATTAAGTGAAAGTGTATAATCAGAATGATCTTCATCTTCCTTGTCTTCATGTTGCGTAGGCTGAAGAGGAGGAGGGAGGGTGGGCTTGGGGGGCAGAGGCAAAAGTAAAGGCCACCTGTATTGGATCTGTGAGGTTAAAACCCATGTTGTTCAAGGGTCTGCTGTATAGCAGATGCTTCAAATAGGCAAAACCATAAAGAAGATTTTCTCTTACCAAGAACTGGGAAGAGGCAAGCAAAGAGTGACTGCTCGATTAGTTTAGGTTTCTTTTGGCAATGAGGAAAATGTTTTGGAATTAGTGGTGATGGTTGCATAACTGTATAAATACACTATAAACATCTGATTAATGTACTATAAATCAGTAAATTTTATGATGTATGAATTCTGTCTTTTAAAAAATGGTGTTGCCAAGCATGGTGGTTCGTGCCTATAATCCCAGCACTTTGGAAGGCCAAGACGAGAGGTTTGCCTGAGACCAGGGGTTTGAGACCAGCCTGGGCAACATGGCGAGACTTTGTCTCTACAATAAATCAAAAAATTAGCCAGGCACACCTGTAGTTCCAACTACTTGGAAGGCTGAGGTGGAAGGATTGTCTAAGTCCAGCAGGTCGAAGCTGCGGTGGTCGTGAGTGTGCCACTGCGCTCCAGTCTGGGCAACAGAGTAAGATTTCAACTAAAAAAAAAAATAGTGTTTAGAATGAGCCTCACACAGGCCAGGATGTGGCTGGAGCAGGTTGGGGTTGTGAGAGGGGGAGAAGGGCCTGGTCGGAAGAACCTCAGAAGGCCCAGAGACAGGCTGTGGAGACTGAGACTCAGCTCAGATATTGGCTCGTGGACTGGAGGACGAGACACAGGTGAGAAAGGATTTGGGGAAAGTTGGGTTGTGTGTTTCTGTTTCAGCTTGACTGGGCATGTGGGAGGCAGGTGGAGGTCCATCTCACGTGTGCACACATGGGAACCTGTCAACAAGAAGGCATCTCTTTTGGGCCATAGGAGCAGGATCAGAGAGTCAGTGAGGTGGCCGTTCAGCCTCAACACAGGCTGTGTGTCTGGGGGGGGAAAGACCTCTGCTGGCCCTGCTTACCAGACACTCTGAATTCTGGATCAGCAGCTCATCCACTGCTTCATCTGAGAACATACAGACACCTCTGGCCAAGACTGCATCAGAAGTTTGTGACTAATTAGGCCCCTGGTCAGGGTTTGAGGTCTGGATTCCCTTGGCTCAAAGGCCAGCAGGTGGGTGTCTGTGTCTCCGTGAATAAGTGGTCAGAAGACTGTATAACTGTGTTCCACTGGTCAAAGACATGGACACCTGATTCCCTGAGGTCAGAGACATGGACATCTGGTTCCCTGTGGCTCAAAAGTCAGAGAACTGATGACCTGGGCTCTATGGGCTATGTGACCTTGGACAAGTGTCCACTTCTTTGAACATAAGTTTTTTAAGAAGGAGAAATAGGAATGACTATAATACCTAGCATTCAGAATTGACAAAAGATTTGAAGACAACTCATTGAAAGTGGTTGGCACAGTGTTTGGCATAGAGACAGGGCACAAGAAATGACAGCCAAATGGTAAGATGACTCTGTGGAAGAGGACAGGGCCTGGGACTCTGCCCCAGAATCATGTTTTTTCTTCATTCAAATAATATTTACTGAAGCTTGCTATGTGCTAGGAGCTGTCCAAATGCAGGAAACACAGGGAAAATAAATAGGCCAAACAATACACACCAACAACCACAGAAAATAACCCCCAGGCACATAAGGCACCAACACTGAGGAGGAGGTTTCCCATAGCCCAGATCCAACTCCCTGAGGGCAGCATCTCATAGATCAGTTAAATGAGCAACCAGGGGCTGGGGTTTCATCAAAATCAGCCAGTAGGGGTGGGCTAGAACCCAGGTCTGTGATTGGGCACCTCTTGTCCTCCCTTAAGCCACTGGATCTCACACTGAGGTCAGAACAAATGCAAGTATGCACGGCCAGCTGACTCCTGCCCTTGTCACTCACCACTCCCTCTTCCCTCTCTAGGCCTATGCAATCTACCACAATAGCCTCTCATGGCCTGACCATTTCATCACTTGAATTGTGGCTCTTCTGCATTCAAAGACACTGTGAGTGTTAAATAGTTAAAGCCCTAGTATGAAAAAGAGAATGCAAAATAACTCATTGTTTTTATGTTGATTGCATGCTGAAGCTATAATGTCTTGAATATATTGGGTTAAATAAAATATAATATGGAAAACATTTTACCTTTTATTTTAATTTTTTAAATACTGCCATTAGAAATTTTTAATAAAATACACATGAGACTTGACTATACTTCTATTGAGTGCACACCTACTGTGATGTTCTGTTTCCACCAGATGGCACAAACACACTTCACTAGTTCCACCTGCTAAGAAAGATTCTGGACAAAGAGGGATGGAATCCTTCTGTGAGGCCTTTTGAGTTAGTTGGACCTCATATAAGGCATTGAGACAAGCTGTTTGCACGGGACTGCTATGGGAGAAGAAACTCCAAGTGCTGGTGAGAAGAGAGGCAGTGTGGTAAGTTGAATAATCACTCCCAAAGATACATGTGATCCCTGGAACCTGTGAGTGCTACCTTTTATGACCAAAGATATTTTACAGATGTGAAGTTATGGATCTTAGGATGGGAGATTATCTTGAATAATTTGGGTCAGCTTTTATGGAATCCCAAGAGTGCTTGTAA
>NW_006972097.1:9838-13668 GCF_000164805.1 Carlito syrichta | reverse complement strand
TCATCACACATAGTTTATGAATTTGAATAAGCATGTGAAAAGATGCTTGTATCACAACACATTAGGCAGCTGCAAACTAAAGCCAGGGGGACTCCACCAGGCAACCACTGGGATGATTAGAACAACAAAAAGAGGGACCACACCCAGCATCCAGTATCAACCAGGAAGGTGGTACCTGAGCCTTCATACTCTGCTGGTGGTCATGAGAAAAAATCTCAAAAAAAACAAGATGCAACCATTTTAGAAAAAATCAGCAGTTTATCATTAATTTAAACATATTTGCCATGGAACCCAAAAATATCATCCTTAGGTATTTCCTCAAGAGAAAATAAGACATTTGTCCCAAACTGCAAAAACCAAACATTTGTCAGCTACGGCACCAATAACACATTGTGGTCTACCCATACCATGAAATACAATTGGGCAATAAAAGAAAAAAAAATCCTTGGTATCAGTAACAATATAGATGAGCCTTAAAAGCATTATGCTAAATCAAAGAGGCCAGCAAGACTGCAGGAGATTTGATGCTCTAGGGAGAAAGACCCACAGTGATGGGGGGCAGACCAGGGCGCCGAGGAGCCAGGATTGACTGCTGGCCGCCGGGACCTTTGGTGAGACGGGAAGATTCAGGTCACACCGCCACAGCTATTCCCATGTATCAGAACTCACCAGACTTTACACTAAAGTGGGTGGATCTGACTTCATGAAGATTATATCTCAATGCAGTTGACCAAAAGGAAGGTTCCTGGGGCCCAGAGAAACGGGAAAAGCAAGGAGAGTTAAGAGAAAATGTAGAAGACTCCTTTGAGAAGTCTGGATGAGAGCAGAAGAGTGGCTCCCATGATGGCAGTAATCTTGCTTGTTTCTAAACCCAGACACTGCAGGTACACTGTTTGCACATACTTATATCACCTTATGATGTCATATTTTGTGGTGTCATGATGTCCACGGATCTTCCCTCAAAGTCCTCTGCCACAGGGATCATGTGATCACTGCCACAGTAGGGCCTACCCAGACTTCTCTGTACTCAGGCATTAGAACAGATCATGCCGTGCCATGATCTTTTAAGGACAACTGTGCCTGAGAGGTGATGAGGCAGGTGTGAGACAGGAAAAGAAGGTCCCTTTGAGGCTGCCTCAAGTGACCAGTCAGGGTCTTCATGTGAGAAGGTGACTGCGTGAGAGACCAAGGGACTGGCACAAGGACTTCCCTGGATGGGATGTGGTGGGTCCACGTGAGGCTTGTTTAGAGTTGTATTGCCCAGAATTAGGAAATTGTGACATGTCAGGCCACTGTATTTCCATATCTTACCATCACAGACTCGACCACTCCCTGAGTGAGTGCAGTGGGACTCTCTGTTTTACATCAGCCTGGACACAGTGGGTCCTTGTGTCAGGAAGACTTTGGAGGGTAACCTTAGGAGCAGGGGAGACTGTTTATGTCTGAAGAGGGTGACATGCTGAGCTTTGCTGGTGGGAAAAAGCTCCCTCCTACTGGATGGCAACAGGCACGGGGGTGACAAGGACAGAATGACATCAACCAGGAGTGTGTACTCAGCAGCAAAACCCATCCTGATTCTCCCTGTGGTCTTCACCACAGGTTTTGTGACCTCTCAGCATTCTGGGATGGAAAGGTTGGAGAGAGTAGTGTCTACTTTCTAAGGCCCTAGTGGTGGCAGCTGCTGAGATCACACAGTTAGGAGAAGCTGACCACAGGACTGTGGCATCAGAGAACACTGTAGGATGCTGGACAGAGTTGCAGAAGACCTGCCACCCTGTGTGTGACAGGCTGTCCTGGGCTCAGCAGGACATTTTTGGTACCATGATGACCTGGACTCATGTGTGGTCACAATGGTGGCAGGACACGAAGGGGACTCAGACCATCCAGATGTGAGCACTGAAATACGACCTTGCTATGTTGTCCTAGAATGGTGAGAATTAAGACATCTGAGCCTCAAACAGACCTGGAGACCAGAAAACGAATGCTATGGGGGAATCACTGAGTACATGGGAACCTGCAGACAGGTTTGTATTATTTGACCCTAATTCTGAATAAAATGGAGTTAGGTAGGAGTTTAAATCTGAGACCACAGAGAAGATGGATCCAAGCTGAGATCCGTGAGGCTCATTCAGCAAGCAAGGGAAAGCATCTCTGAAAACTAAGGGCTTGAGATTAAAAGGCCTTCATTACCAGAAGCTAGACACCAGTATCAACACTGACAGAGAGACTGATTAAAAAACCATGAAAAACATCCCAAGTAATGGTTCTAGAAAGATGCAAGCAGTCTGTGGATGTGTGTGGTACCTCATGGGTGCTTGAAGAGCACCAGTATACCATATTGAAGTTCATCACTCAAGTTTCATTGAAAGGTAAAATGCATCTCTAAGAGATCTGAATGCTGTATATTTCATATTTAAGGAGACTAATGCACAAACACTCACAAGATGGGCACACGGTTGGTCACTGCTATGAAATGCCAGTCATACAAGGAGGAGAGAGTTTTGTCCATTCTTCCACAGCATTGACATGATAGCCACACATGTTCATGGCACATCAGGTCACTGGCCAGATCAGTTATGCCTGGTGTCCAAGATCCCCCCAAAAAAGCATCTTAGTGACTGCACAGAGACAGCTCTTGCTCTGGCGGTGATGGTCTAAGGCAGATCTGAGTCTACGTGTGGGCTGTGCCCACCTTCCCCATGACTGCCTGATCACACTCCCCAAATTCTCCATTTATAAATCATGTGTGATGATAAAAATAAAGAGCTCTGGTTCAGCTGGGAAACTATTTGTGGACATGAGATTGAGAGTATTCCATTAGGGCAATTCACTCTTAAATTATTATTTTCTATAAGCTTTAGTGTGCTCAAAAGATTTTATTTTAATATAAAGTGCCTGATTCTGCAGTCTTCAGTGAGGCAATAACTTTTCATTAACTTCATTTTTATCTTTCTTGGAGTGTCGCACCACACAGCATATGATTTTGAATGTCATGTAATAGCAACTCTAAAATTATCTGCCCCTTATTTCCATTTGACACTAGTATTTGATATGTTAAGTTAAGCAGATCTACAAATGTAGGGCTGCATGATTTTGCCTCGGGTGATAATAAGAGCTGTCAGTTTTGCATTTCCTTATTGAATTCATGTGGCTAATGACTGCTGACTTTTTTAAAAAATATTTTGGGTGCGAGTGTGGGTGTGCGTAAGGGTGCGTGTGTGAGGGTGTGTGCAGAGGGTTGAGGAGAGAGAGAGAGAGAGAGAATTTCAATTGGCACAAAAAAAGAATAAAGTCGGTTTCATATTTTTAATTTGTCCAAATGGTTTAGATTTTGCAGAAGTGATCAAAAGTGATTTCCAACTTAAAACAATGTGCAGACTTGCTTTCATTTCAAAAATTAGTGTGAAACTGTAATAGGAACTTTGTGTATTTTAAAATATGCTGTTGTTTAAGGATATCACAGTAATATCTGCATGTGTTTTGGTAGATTAAATAGTACACAGAACTCAAATGAAAATGAATGTGACCTGCTCCTTGCATACACAGTCTCTTTCCAAGGGAACCACTTTGAATTGTATGTTAACATTTAATATGAATTATCTACTGCCATTTGCTGACTTCTCCTTTTTAGACGTCATGGGTGGCTTTTCTGCTCTGATCCAATCTGGCTCCTCACCTCCTCTGCAGCTGCAACTCCTCTGTGTACATAACACATGTCTTCATTTATTTCTGTCTTTGCAATTTTTGACATTTAACTGGCTATTTTGTAGAAAGGACCTTAGGACCCCCTAAACAACTCCATGTCACTGCCCCACTCTGGTGCCTAACTC
>NW_006972097.1:0-8944 GCF_000164805.1 Carlito syrichta | reverse complement strand
CATTTTATATAATATATCTGAGATACTTTTTCCACTGTTTCAAAACAATTTTAAACTTAGCATTTTGGGTTTTTAGTGCTTCTGACATTTTTTGTTTCACCTCTTCCACATCAGCAAAACATTTCCCCTTTGAGAATTTTTTTCATCTGGGGGAAACAAACAAACAATATATATATATATATATATATATATATATATTTTAATTTGTCTATAAAAGATTTTTTATATAATCTCCCCATTATAGGTCTCTTCTAATAAATGCATATATATCTTATACTTTATAGATATCACTCTAATATATAGTTATCCTTTTCTCGCTTTTTCTTTCTCTCTCTCTTTCTATGTATATATATATATATATATATATATATATATATATATATATATATAAAATCTCTCCATTTTCCATTTCTCTCTCTCTCTATGTGTGTGTATATGTATATATATGTGTGTATGTATATATATATACTTCAGCTGCAGTCTTTTTATCTGTATAGATTTTGAGGTTTCTATTTTAGTGTGGAGAAAGGCACTGGACATGATAAACCCCCTTCACAAACAGAGAGAAATAAATACTTCCCACAAAGCAAATCATGAAGTATATTTTTCCCAGGGAGCTCCATTATTTTAAAAACAGCTCCTTTTTTCATTTTTACTTGAAGGACTGGCCGGTGAGCAGCTCTGTGCAGTCCTAGCTATCACTCACATGCAGACCACAGAGCATGGCATCATTATCAAGTCAACTGCCTCAACATGCCTTCAAAAGAAAGATGGATGGCCTGTGCCTCCACGAAACAGCCTCTCAACAGGCCTCCTTGCCACTGGGTGGCCTCGGTCCTTTTCCTCCCCTTTTACTGTTCTAAATAGGAGTAATGCAAACATCTACATTCTTCAGGTCTCACTGGTAACCTGAGCTTTCAGAAGCAGTGTGGGAGCGGGTGGGGGTGGAGGGTGGTCAGAGGACCCTGGTCGATATTCAACCAGTTGAGGCTTAAGCATTGCTGTGTTCTCTCCTTTTCCTGCCCTGGAGCACAGAGGGTTTATGTTCATGTCATTAGAGGATGATAGGACCAATGATCATGTGAGTGCTTTGGTTTCTATCCATGACATTCTCACGGTTGTTACATCTCTGCAAGGAAAGTGTAGAATAGAAACAACTATTGGAAATGAGAACAAAATGCCACCTCTGTACTACTTCTGTGAAATAGGTGCATTGATTTCTTCAAAAGATACAGAGAAAACAACAGAAAGCAGAGTACCTTCCAGAGATGCTCACCAGAGGCATTACTTTTGAGGGCTTCTGTCACAGATGGCAACACACTGGTGGATTTCTCAACAGAAAAATTATTTTTCCTCACAGTTCTGGAGGTCCAAAGTTTGAGGTCAAGGCCATGCCCCCTCTGAAGGCTCTAGGGGAAGACTCTTTCTTGTATTCACCACCTTCTGTATGGACAATTGTTGGCACTTCTTGGCTTATAGATGCATCACTCCAGTCTCTACCTTCATCTTTACAGGGTCTTCTCCTGTTATGTGTCCTGTCCAAATTCCTTTCTTCTTAAGAACACCTGTCATTCTGTTTAGGGCTGCCTAATTCAGTATGACTTTATCTTTACTGGATCACATCTGCAAAGTCTATTTCCGAGTAAGGTCACACTCCCAGGAGAAGGGTAGAGACTTCAGCACATCTGTTTGGAGACCGCGGTTCCACCCACAGCACCTGAGTTCCTGCAGATACATTTTCTGTCTTGCTGTAGAAGTTCATGATGTGGGTTTATGCAGCTATTCTTTTAGCCACACGAAGCTATCTAATTACACTTACAATTCTGGGTGTCAAAAAAGCAGACAGTGATGAGTTGCCTCTTGGATGTAAGTTCTCCTATGTGCTTTCTGACCTAGGCTTCTCTAGGATTTTTCAGAAAATTGCAAATGACTGGGAAAACCTTGAAGCCTGCTCTCTCCAACCCACTTAGATCAATGCAAGGTCTATTTTTCTCAGGCTCAAAACTGTTTTTCTTCCTTTTGGCATCACTTCTAGTTATTTTTCCCTCCTGGTCTGATCAAATCTAATACCTTTTAGGAACATAATCCCAGAACTGACCACTGTATTTCTCTGGGAAACCCCACCACTTTGATTCTAAATAATTGTGTTTATCTCCCATTCTGGAATTGATCAAATAAGTCTAATCCAGAGGTTGGTTCATACCTTTCACTAATATCTGGACCCTGCTGAGGCTAAGTTAGCCAGCAGAAGGATCACTTCACAACCCAGTTCATTTCCAAGTTATACTGAAACTCTGTCCATGGACTTGAAGAATCCAACAGACAATTGATGAAACCATGAGACAGATGCTGCACAGGTGGGGCTGGCCAGAGAAGGAAGGGTCTGTGTTTTTTTTAAAATACAGAATAATACAAATTTGATATGAGACTTGGTCACTTATAGCTCTCCTTTTCTCTGATCTTACCAGAAGGTGATTGATCCCAATTCAGATTCATTTTGGATAAGTCAGTGACAGCATCATCTTAACCCCTTTCCCCTTTCGTTTGCATTCTGAAATCTTCACTACCTGGCACACATCTCTCATACTATAGTTCCTTAAATATCAACCTTAAATATCAACCTAACTTACAAATTAATTTTCCTTTTTGGGCACCTTATGGCGAACCCCCCACCTGCCCCCATGAGCAGGTGCTGCTCATGGAAGCCCAGGCACCAGCTGAGGAACCTGAATTTCTAGCATTCCGTGACACATCAATAAATTTTCTTCATGGCTATTTAGAAATCCCCTTTCAATATGGCACCACCAAATCAGTGCTTCCTTCCTTCCTTGGTAGTTTGGGTGTCACCACAAGTGATTTTCTTAGGGCTCTGTTGGTTTGGGCCACCATTGGCTACTGGTTTGTTGGGAGCCAACCAGTTTGGTCAGTATGGACAGCGTAAATGACTAAAGTGTGTCTCTGCTGCTGTGATTTCTAGTCTCTGGTCTCAAAGTCACAATGGGCATACCAGTAATGTTACTCACAGTGGAACTGCACAAGTCATCTCACCTCTATGAGATATATTTTCCTCTGAGATCTCTGAGACTCATGTTTGTAGTGAGAATGTAATAATATTTATACTGGTAGTTCAGTGAGTATAAAAGGAAAGGGATGGGGAAGGAGACCATGGGTGACCCCCATGAGAACAGTGTTGTGTCCCGAGCTGGCAACTATGTCTCTTCCTCAGCCTCCTCCAGATGGTCCAGAGGTTTGGGGCTAAAACTCAGAGAGGTTGCGGCACATACTATGCCACAAGGATGGCTCAGCCAGTGGCTGGGACTTGGCACTAAGCTTTCTTATTGCTTTGCCTGGAAGACTTTGGTATGTGGTGGCTTCACAATAAATGCTACTTTCTATCTTAATTTTAATTTTATGTTTTTTACTTTGAAAATTACTCATAGCCAGTGTGTATTGTGAGTAGTTTCCTTGTTTTCCATACCCTGACTTTGATAATAGGAATGGGTGTTTCCCTTGCCTTGGATTTTATTTTTAATAAAGAAAATGCAGCCCCTTTCCACAGAACAAGGTAGAGTAAGAAATAAGAAACCGATAGCACATGGCTGCATGAGAACGTAGCACAATGGGGCAGAACCTCTTGACTTTCATTTGTGTGATGCTGTTTAGACCCTCAGGGATAAGAGGCACTATTTTTATTCCCTTTAGCACTACTTATTTAAAAATATTTTATTGGGTCATGTGCCAAGTTTAAACAATTAATGAAACATGGAGTTTCAGGGGCAAGACCTGAGGCAAAGTATTCATAAGGAAGCCGTTGTGCTGAACCAAGCTAGGCAGTGACTCTTTCTGGGGTGGAGATTTCTACCTGGTGGGGGTAAGCAAGCTCTGAGAACCCTGAGGGCTCCCCACATCCTGTCCTTCACTCTGATCCATATCCACATAGGCTGGGGGACTTCTTTGGATATTTTTATACAGGGGAGGCTGAAGGTTTGTGGGGTTTGGGCAGGGTTGTTGCTGCTTTCAGAAATGACAGCCTTGACACATGTGAAGCCATGTGCTGGGACCACTTGCCAGGGCCATGAGGCAGCTCTGTGGGTCCCCTTCCTTCTACCTCTTATCTGTGGTGGTTCCTTTTGCATGTTTACTCCTCATAATGTGAGATTTCTTACTTGGGTCTCCATGGCTCCTGAGTAGCAAGCTCAGCATGGAGGGGATGGAGTGGGAAGAAGGTGGAGGATAGATATTTTCTCCAGACAGTGTCCCCAGTGCCACCATGAAATCACAGATATAAAGAAGGGCTCGGAGTGGGGGAGGGGAGGTCTCCCATGCTGCAGAATCACAGGTAAATGCTAGCGTTGTCTAAAGTGAGAACAACATGCTTTGTGTCAAAGAAGAGACCTCACTGCTCCTCAAAGTTGAGTCTGTTTATAAATATTTATGATACAGTGCTATGGGCACAAATCTAATTTTAGAAAATATTTGAAAAGTAGTCATTGGTATTTTTGTTACTATGTGGAATTTTTTTGTATTCCCAAAACCAGTCATACTTTCTGGTCAGAAGTACATTATAATGACAGAGAGATAAAGGCAGAGTTTTGTCAAAGACAAATGAGTGTACACAGCTGGATTTTCACTGGAGGAATAAATTGCACAATGAAAATAATGCAAAAAAATTAAAGGGAAGAGGGAACTTATAAACTTTCTAAAGGGGTCATATTTAAAAAAAAATTTTTTTTTTGAGTTGAAGTCTCACTCCATCGCCCAGGCATGCAGTGGCATGCTCACGGCCACCCCAGCAGTGACCTGCCAGGCTCCAGTGATCTTTCTGCCTCTGCCTTCCAAGTAACCAGAACTACAGTTGTGCACTATCACACCCGGCTAATTGTTTGATTTATTGTAGAGATGAGGTATCGCCAAGTAGCCCAGGCTGTTCGCGAAGCTGTATACTCAGGCAGTTCCCTCACCTCAGCCTCCCAAAGTGCTAGGATTACAGGACTGAGCTGCCAGGCCTTAAGAAATATTTTACAAAATAAAAACACATATTCAACTCAAAGAGAATGTTGTCTTTTTTGAATTAAACACCACGCTGAAAATTTTAAAGTATGAATGAGGATGTGGACACAGTCAGCCAGATTTGTACAAAACAGAGGAGAAAAGTCACTGCTTCCTCATTGTCTACGTGGTCACCTCTGTCAAAATTGTGCCATAATTGGAAAATTATTTCACAACTATTTGGAAATCTGTTATTAATTTTCCTTCAATGTCAAACATTTATTTTATAATGATTATGTTCTCTCATTATTCAATTTTAAAAGTGTATCACAAATTTAGTGTTCATTGGAAGTGCCAGTCCCAGGAACTTAATTCTAGAACATATGGCTACTGGTGGGTAAAACACTGTACTCAATTTGGAAAAAAAAATGATAATTGTCATCTAGTAATTGCATTTCAGTTTTTCAGTGATAACTAATTGTGAGCAAAGTATACACCACTGTGCCAAATTCTGTACTAAACTCATAGCATTTTGTTGGCCACTATTGTATCTTGCTTGGTGCTGTGTTTCTTTTTAAATGATGAAAGTGGCCAGGTACAGTGGCTCAGCCTATAATCCCAGTACTTTGGGAGGCTGAGGTGAGAGGATTGTTTGAGCCCAGGGATTCGGGACCAGCCTGGGAAACTTAGTGAGACCTCATCTCTACAGTAAATCAAAAAATAAGTTGGGCATGGTAGCACATGCCTGTAGTTCCAGCTATTTGGAAAGCTGATACAGAAGGATCACCAAAGCCCAGCAGGTTGAGGCTGCAGTGGCTGTGAGCATGCCACTGCACTCCAGCCTGAGCGACAGAGTGAGACTCCAACTCAAAAAAAAGAAAAAGATGTAGAAGGTGGTTTTGTCTCCCCTAGAATCAAGCAGGAACTGTGTCTGGAGGTCCAAACCCCAGGATTTAAAGGGCTTCCCTTGGCAGAAGTGTGGCCAGGAGACATAACTCCTGGTTGAAGACAACTAGTTCCCTGACAGGTGTACAGTGACAAGTAGGGCAGACACAATAAAAACAAAAAAACTAGCAACATGAAATATCAATAACTGCTTAAAAATGACCAAGTCAAGGGGTCTTTATGTCATATCATGTACAGAGGGTACTTTAGGGCATCTTATAATTATAAAGTCATCTGTGACATTTGTTTAGAGATATCCAGGTTATTTTTTCAAATTTACTCTCTTTCAAGTTCAAATATGTAAATCCATGAACATATTTTGGATTTAACTTTCAAAGATAGCCTGAACAGCTGAATATAGACTTCTAAGCCATACCTTAAATATAATAAATTTTTTCATTGTTAATGAGACCATTGGAGTCTTGGGTCAGAGAGAAGCCAACAGAATCAAACCTGTAATAGACTTTATGCTGTGTTCTAACAATGCTCCTTCAGAAACTACACCTTTCCACAGAATTTGTCTACAAACAGCACATGCTAAATAATATTCCATTTGTATGAACAAGAGTATGCAAATGTAGTATGATACTATATAAGCCCCTGTGTGTGTATGTATATATTTTTGGTATGATGTTCACAAATGTGCATACATTTTTTGGCTATATAATATACATATGAATTTGAAATACCTTGTGCTGTAAAACTGAGTTGAATAAATTCTGATGGGAATATCTTCTCTACTGCTTCTTTTTCTCTTTTTAATGTCCCTTCTCCTGGCATCCTTCCCTTCCTGAATCTCTCGTTCCAAAATCCACTAGTTGGGACCAAGTGAGGTCCGCAGTGTGTGACCTCGGCAGCTGGGCATGGGGTCAGCATTTGAGAGGCATAAGGGGGTCACACACAGTGACCTTTGGTTGTATTTCAGTGGGAGGTATTGAAGCTTCTGTAGGTTGAGAGGTGTCCCACGTCTTAAGAGCACCCTACAGCAAAGCCTACAGACATCACCTTTAATGAGTGACCCAAGTGCCCCATGTGCCTACAAATAGGAAGAAGGGAAAATGCAGGATCCCTTCTGTGGTATTCCCAATGGGAAAACTGCATAACTTGAATGCAATCATAAAGATGTGGTGGGCAGACAGCGAAAGGGCATTCTACCACCTCTTCTACAAGTGTTCATGTGATAGCTGTGCCAGTCTGGGTTGGTGGAAAAGATAAATGAAAAGTTAATCATAAAAATGAAACTATGGTTTATTTCTCTATGCTAACAACACTGAGTAAAGGTAGACTGCTATTTCAACTAGTCAGTGTTTCAAACCAGTTGGATACATTTAAAGACACTGCTTGGATAGCTAATAACTGTTAGATAGTGGCATTTTACAGTTTACAAAGTGCTTCCCATGACTTTACCTCCTTTAATTTCACTAATTTCAGGATGGGCTAGGCTATTTCATAATTTAAGCAATTACCCAAATTGCAGTTGTTTAGCAACAAAAGTTTACATTTCAGTCCTGCAAAGTTCACTGCAGAGTAAGGTGTTTGTCCACGTGGAGTTCCAGACCAAGGCTCCTTCAATTCATCTCAACATGTGCTGTACCTTTCACAAAGAGCCAGTGACTTGTCAAATCCTGCATTGACTTTTGAGTGTCTCTTCCTGCAAACAACACTCATCATTTCTGCCCGTTTCATTGATCAAAGCAAGTTGTAGGACAATCCTCAATTCCAGGGGGCAGGGTAATTAAATGTTCTTATACACCCACGAGGAGAAAACTGATGAACACTAGCATTTTCTCATATGTTCTAACGTGTGTATGAGTGAATAACTGAAAAAAATGAAGAAAAAAACCACAGATCTATTTATGCAGACAAGAAAAGTAAAATGTACGTGGTGAAAAAACTAGAGATTTGCAAACCCAGAATTAAAAAACAGTTCTTAGGTCTCATGGTTCACATTCCTTTGATGAATGATACTGCCTTCCAGAATGGGTTGTGTTGTTTTAATACTGTCATAACAATATGGAGAGGATGAGGGCCATTGCAGTGAGCATTTTTCCTGGGATTTGGCAGGGAGAGTACAGGATGCCATGTGGTGGTACATGACTGGTAGGTGGAGACAGCAAGGGCACAAGAGTACACTGCTTCTTTAAGAAGAATTTCCTACTAAAGAAGGAGAAATAATTAATTAGGGTTACCAATTAGTAGGAAAAAAGAACTGGTAGGATATAGATATATATAAGAGGAGATTTTTTTTTTTTTGGTGAGACTTTTTTCATATAATCATGGAGGCCAACAAGTCCCAAGATCTGCCATCTGATGCTGGAGTTTCAGGAATGCCGGTGGTACAGTTTAGTCTAAGTCTGAAGACCTGAGAACCAGGAGCTTTGTTGTCTGAGGCAGAAGATGATAAATGTCTCACCTAACAAAGAGAAAACATACTCTTCCTTTGACTTTTTGTTCTTTGTGGGCCCTCTGTGGATTGGATGGTGCCCACCCACATTAAGAGGCTGGATCTTCTTTACTCAGTCCACTTATTTCAATGCCAATCTCTTCCAGACACACCCTCACAGATACACCCAGAAATAATGTTTTACCATCTATCTGGGCATCCCATAGCCCAGTCAATCTGGCACATGAAATTAGCCTTCCCAAGAGGGATAGACTGTAAGTAAATGTGGTTGTAGGTTCTGGAATGTTTTAATTTATTTTGCTTTGTTGAGCATTTAAGATGGCAGAGAGTTGAAGTTGTTTGTTTTGAGGGTAATTGACACCCCGGGGCTCTGGGGTACCCTTAACTCTGAGAAATAATAATGAGGAAAAGTGATTAGCCATTTTTATAACATACTGGGTCTTCCTCAATTCTACAAAATGTTTTGGCTTTGAGCAGTGAACAAATAAGTATCCCATCCTCAGGGAGAGTTGTGGGCTCCACGGAGGGATGGAGAGATCATGGACAAGAACCCTGTGCTACAAAAGCTCCAGTGTTATCCCAGGACATGCAGCATGTCCTTGGTAC
>NW_006972096.1:0-696 GCF_000164805.1 Carlito syrichta | reverse complement strand
TGACATAACTAGATAGCAAACATGCTATCTAGCTGTCTAGCTAGCTGACTTAACTAGCTAGCTACCTGGCTAGTCAGCTGGCTAGCCGACTTGCCCATCTAGTTGACCAGCTACCTAGCTGACTAGCAAGCTGTATAGCTAGCTGGCTTAACTAGCTAGTTGAATAATTAGCTCAGTTGCCAGCCGACTTAATTATCTAGCTGGATACCTATTTGACTTTACTAGCTGACTAGCAAGTTGTCTTTATAGCTGTCTAGGCATCTGACTTAAGTAGCTAGCTGCATGTTTTGCTAGACTGCTAGCCATCTGGCTTAACTAGCTCGCTACCTGGCTGGCTAACTGGCTCTCTAGTCAGCTAGCGGGCTGGCTAGCTTGATAGCCAGCCGGCTATATTAGACAGCCTGCTGGCTGGACAGTTGGATAGCCGGGCTGATTAACTAGCCAGCCACCCTGTTGGTTAGCCAGCTAGCCAGCCAGCTTAACTAGCTGACCACCTACCTGACAAGCCTGCTAACCAGCCAGCTTAACTTGCCAGTCACTTAGCTAGCCAGCCAGCTAATTAACTGATTCAACTAGCTGACTTAAGTAGATAGCAATCTGGCTAGCCAGCTGGCTTAACTAGCTAGCCACCTAGCTAGCCATCCATCTAGCCAGTTCCCTTAAATTGCTGATTTAACTAGGTAGCCATCCAGATAG
>NW_006972095.1:0-631 GCF_000164805.1 Carlito syrichta | reverse complement strand
GGCCATATAATAGAAAAGAAAGTTACCTTATTATTTTCATGTTACTATCTAATTACATGCTTCGTTATCACTTTTTTGAAATGCAAGAACTTTAAAAAATAATTTTTAAATGCTTTTTAAAAATCCTTAAGTTGTCTTCCCATCATGTGAGTTTTGTTGAATCCCCATGTTCTGTCAATCACGGATTAGTGACTCTGAAAAAGGTTCCCTATGCTCTGTGTAGACAAATACATCCCCCCCAAATCCTGAAAACCAAATATGTGCAACATTTTCCCAAGGTGTTGTACAGACCAAATGTGAGTGATCTATTCTGGAAGTGTGATTTTTTGCATACTTAGGTATAATGTAAAGTTCAAGAAGATCTGAAGATATTTTACTTATGTCAAGAATGAAATGTCATTTAAAATTACTGATATTAACAAAACAACATAAAAAATTCTGTTAAGAAATTTGCTTCCTTTAAGCATCTCAAAAAACTTATATAAATGATTCAATCAATTCTTAACTGTCAAGCACAGTATAAATGAAAATGTAATTAAGAATAATCTTAAAGCTATATTGTTTGCTATGTTTAAACGTGTATGTGTAAAATCTGACTCTTGTGTCAGTCCAGTGTCCGATGGCAACATTT
>NW_006972094.1:0-747 GCF_000164805.1 Carlito syrichta | reverse complement strand
CTGAAGCACAGGGTAGTTAGTTTGCTGGCAGGTCATTTTGGTTCAGTGCTAGGAAGGGAACAGGATCTGCTTGGTGGTGTCACTCAAGACAGGATAAAATAAAACCACTGATAATAGAGTTAAATTCCCTTGTTTGTGTCATCTTTGATTTCTTTGAGCAGAGTTTTGTAGTTTTCATTGTAAAGGGTCTCTCACGTCTCTGGTTAGGAAGATACCAAGGTATTTCATTTTTTTGTGGCTATTGTGAATGGAATTGTGCTTTTTATTTGGGTTTTTGTTTGTTTATTATTGGTGTAAAGAAATGCAGTTGTCTTTTGCACATTTATTTTATATCCTGAGACTTTGCCAAAGGCCTTTATCAGTGTAAGGAGGTTTTTGACAGATTCTCTTGAGTTTTCAAGGTACACAATCATGTCATCTGCAAAGAGAGATAGTTTATGACACAAACAAGGGGAAAAATATCCCATGCTCATGGGTTGGAAGAATCAACATTGTGAAGATGTCCATCTTACCTAAGGCAATCTACAGATTTAGTGCAATACCCATCAAATTACCAGCAACATTCTTCTCAGACCTAGAAAAAACAACACAGGAATTCATATGGAAACACAAATGACCAAGAATAGCCAGAACAATCCTCAGCAAGAAAATACAAAGCAGGTGGTATCACATTGCCAGACTTCAAAGTTTACTATAAAGCTACAATCATCAAAACAGCTTGGTACTGGTATAGGAACAGGCATATAG
>NW_006972093.1:0-3746 GCF_000164805.1 Carlito syrichta | reverse complement strand
GTGGATTATGGGATGACAGCTATAGCACCCCACTGATCCCATTTCTTTGAAAACAAAACAGAACTTTCTCTGACTTGTCAAGTCTGGTAAGATGCTGTGGTGGATTCTGGTCCAGGCTTCCTGCTGGAGATGGTTGAGGACAAAAGCCAAGGAAAGCATCCAAACAGGGCTTGTTCACAGCTTGGTGTCCAGGGCTGCTGTCTCCTCAGGCCTGAGTTTAAAAAGTGCTGCCCCCAGGGGACTGTGAAGGGCAGTCCTCTCCCTGAGATGCCTGGCCCTTCCGACTGAGGGTCTCAATGAAACAGACAAATCTCTGCTTTCTCCAAGGTGGCTAACTCCTGCCACCTCTAGGACAGCACAAGGCATATCCTCGAGGTGGCTAACTCCTGCCACCTCTAGGACAGCACAAGGCATATCCTCCGGACGTGTGTTTTCAGAAGCAGAGATTCTCAAGCTCACGTAGTTCAGGGCCACTGGCCCTTCCAGGATCTTGAGATGCTACAGAGAGACGTCTCCTTAAAGTCCAAGTGGAAGAGACTAGAGGCAACTGATTCTTAAACTTCTTTTCTAGAATTAGCAATGAAGACCTGATCCTTGTGGCTATCATGTATAATTTGCCATAATGTGCTATTTATAAGAATTTATACTTAATAGCACATTAAGGTTCCCCATTCAAGCACCAGTTCTCACCAGTAGCACATTGTACCTTGACAGTCTTTGGTAATTTCCTTGGAATCAGTTCCCATGTTCTGAGTAGACACGCAGCATCTAGCAGGCCTTGCACAGAAGACTAAAACAGAGACACTGTGAACCAGCTGGCTTTGATTCCTAAAGGAGAGAGAGAGAGAGAGAAAATTTATTCTCAAATAATGATCTTCAGACAGGAGAACCCCAGGCTCCAAGAGTTCAACTTAATATGCACCGAAAATGCCTTGGCGAGTAGCAGTGCTGAATAGTCAAGGAACGAAGGCTTTGGAAGCTACAGAGAGAGTGAAGTCTCTGTGAGTGGTGATCCCCGAGCAGACAGACTTCCATCTTCACACCGAGAACACCACCCCGCCCCCCTCCACCTACCTGGGACCTCACAGGGAAGACCATCCTCAACAAAGAGGAACCAGAAGCCCAGGAGATGTTTTCCTTCCCACTGCACCTGCCAACCTCAGCCTGGTCCTGAGGACCTCCTAGGCGATGGCTCCCCGCTCAGCACTGAGCTTCCCTCTGCCAAAGCATCATCGATATCCACCCTGTGCACTCAGTCCAGACGGTCACCCGAACACAGGGTCTTCCCTTGGACTCAGAGGCCTTCCACAAAACAGCAACGGGCTTGAAACCTGGCCTCCAGGCCTGTCTCCAGGCCTTCAGGGGAGGGTCCCTGCCCTGTCTCTGGATCCTCCGCCGTGAGTCCCAGGCCTGTTCCCGGATCCTCGGGGGAGGGGCCAAGGCAATACTCCCCAGTGTTCCTCACAGTAATTTGCCGAACCCACGTCTTCTTGGAGAACTCACGGCATTTGTAAAGGTGAACCCAGTGACCTCAAACCGATCTTAGTGCTTGAACCGCTCTGTGGTGTCAGGTACCAGGTGAGAGGGTTCTCGGCACCTCCAGGGTTGCAGCATCCATACCCTTCGGGCAGAGGTCTCTGAAAGAGCTGAGTGATGTCCAGCCAGACCCTAGGCTGCTCCTCATCCTCTGGGAGGCCCAGCTGAACTCCTCTGTGGCCTCGAGCAGCCTCTTGCTCCAGCCAGGCCCGGGCTCTGGAGCTCAGAGGGCGAGGCCACAAGCAGGGCCGCTGGGATTCTGAGGTTCCGGGAACCTGCTCAAGCAGACCGGCCGGCTGCACCGGGAGGCAGGGGCTGGAGCTCGACCCCAGGCAGGCGAGGGGGCTTCTCCAGGTACAGACCATGGCGAGGATGACTCTGGAAACCCTTGACTTGTCCCCTGCACCCCCGCTGGGCCCCTCCCTCCCAACCCCCTCTGCACACCCTCCGTGGCCCCACTTCATTGCCAGCTCTCTGGGCGCCTTGAGCCACCCACGTACCCATGTGGGCAAGGGCTCTCTCACATGCCCAGCTGCTCAAAGTGAAGCCTGTGGAGTCAGCTCAGTCCCACTCCAAGATGGTGCCCCCTCAGGTCCCAGCAACTGGACATCCTACAGAGGCCAGGCCATCCACAGGTGGCTGCCACCTGCTGCGGGCCACCATCACCTCTGTGGGCTCCTGGCCCCCACAGGAGAAGTTGGCCTTCCCCCCCACCATGACCCGCTCTGACCACAAGAGCCCAGTGACTGATCAGGAGTTTTAGACACAGCAGCAGCTTCCAGGACAGGGAGTCTTCCAAGAACCGGCATTTCTCCGGGGTCTCCTTTAACGCCAAGCTGCAGGTCCGGATGACCAACGCCCGGGGATTCTAACCCCCACAGTCCCCCCACACAGCTCATGCCTGGCTACTGTTTCCAGGTCAGTCTCCAAGGGCAAAGCTCTCCCCGCAAGGCCCAAGTCAGAGCTGAAGTCCTCTGGGTCTTGCAGGAGGTGGTGGCAGACACGGGCGGATCGCCAACACAGGATAGCACTCACTGTCCACACCCTGGCCAGCCCAGTCCGGGTCAACCCCCAGCCTGCTTCTGGTCTCCTGGGGACCAAGGTGGCCTGTTGGTGGGGCTGCTACTCCTCAGCCTTGGCCACCAGTCCTCGGGCTCTTCAAGACCCACCAGGGCCCCAGACGGTGAACCTCCCTCGTGGGCAGGTCGCAGGGATCCTCCCTCGCCTGTCTGAGCCTTATTCAGAGTCAAGTTTGGAAGAGAAGAAACTCCCTCAATAGCCTCAATTGGTCCTCAACTGCTCCAGACCAGAGGCGCCACTTGTTCACAGAAGCAGGACACCTGCAGAGGCATCAAAAAGGGAGACGGTGGCTCAGCCTGTAATCCCGTGCTTTGGGAGGCTGAGGTGAGTGAATTGCCTGAGCCTGCGGGTTCGAGACCCGCCTGGGCAACTTGGCAAGACCTCATCTCTACAATAAATAAAAAATGAGCCGGGCGTGGTAGCACGCGCCTGTAGTTCCAGCTACTTGGAAGGCTGAGGCGGAAGGATCGCTGGAGCCCAGCAGGTCAAGGCTGCGGTGGCCAGGAGCGGCCACTGCACTCCAGTCTGGGTGACAGAGTGAGACTCCAACTCAAAAAAAAAAAAAAGGGATATAATTTGAGTAGGAGTCCATGATATCGGGAAAAAATCCAGATACTGTGCTACGGGAAAAGTGTCCACAGCCAAAACTCAGGGAAAGCATTTTAATGAGGTCCTGTTTCATTGTTCCCTTGAGGAGATAAATACAGAAAAAGTCCAACCAGCTTCAGGCACCGAGGCAGAAGTGTGCAGAAGGGTGTCCTGCAGGCTGGCATGGCTGCAAAAGGCTGCACATTGAGGCCACCCTGCCAGGCCAGCCAAGGCCAACCGCAGCCTCGGGGAATTTCTGCTGCAAAGATAACTACCTCCCCCCAAGATGCACTGCTTTGATTTTTATACCCAAAAGTGCTCCAAGAAGGGACTTTTCATTTTGAAGACTCACCTAACCGTGTTCAT
Organism: Carlito syrichta; assembly: GCF_000164805.1. Lineage (NCBI taxonomy): Eukaryota > Metazoa > Chordata > Mammalia > Primates > Tarsiidae > Carlito > Carlito syrichta. The sequence goes on along the minus strand of NW_006972093.1, from coordinate 176 downwards.
CTTGGAAATAAAGTCTACTAAGATTTTTAATTTAAAAACTACCCAATGATTTATTTTACAAATACAAAACCACTCAAGCTCAAGATGTTTTTAAATTTAAAGAACCAGCTTCCCTAATCTGCCTCATAGTTCAGCAAAGCTAATAAAAGCTTTCACGTGATGTGAATTTTCACATC
>NW_006972092.1:7199-11671 GCF_000164805.1 Carlito syrichta | reverse complement strand
ATTCGTAGTGATATTCTTTGTTACTTCCAAATAAACCACAGTTGGCCCTTGAACAACACAGCTTTCAACTCCATGGGTCCACTTATGAGCACATTGTTTACAATAAAAGTTATACCAAGTGTGCTGGGATATTCTGCCTCTCCATTCCCCCTCCTCCACCTCTTTCACCTTTGCTATACCTAAGACAGCATGACCAACCCCATCTCTTACTCCATTTCCTTAGTGTACTCAGTGTGAAAATAATGAGAATGAAAAGTATATGATGATCCAATGCCACTAGATGAATAGTAAATATATTTCCTCCTTCTTACAAATTTCTTAATAACATTTTATCTAGATTACTTTATTGTAAGAATACAGTATATAATACATATAACCTATAAGCCTGAGTTGTCTCCATAGGTCGTATGTATTTGATTCAATTTGTAATCTCAGGGTCTATATTTGGGATAAATCAAAGTTAACATTAACTATTTATCCAATGACCACCTAAAATCACTTTTTTATTCTGTTTAAAAATTTGTTTATACATTCCAGAAATATACAAAATTAAGCCTTCTGCAATAAAAGGATGAGCATTTATTTTTTCCTTTAGTGTCTTCACCATTTTTGCATCTCCTCACACCCTTAATCCCCTGGATATCACATTCAGTAAATGTTGAATATTACCCATAGTAAGAAACAGCCCTTTTTGTCCCAATTACCAGGGTGGAAGGTTTTCAGTATTTCACCATTAGGTAAAATATTAGTTGTAGGTCTTATAGATAGACTTTTAAATAAATGAGGAAATTCACTTTTTCTAATTTGCTAAGATCTTTTTTGTTTTAATTATGAAGAGAAGTTGAATTTATAAAAGGGTAAAGTGAAAATTATTTTTAAACAATAAATCAACATCAAGGTTCTAGAATAAATTCACTTAAATTATAATGTATTTCAAAATATATATATTTTATGCAAAAATAGACATTTTTAAACAGATATTGCTGGATTTAGTATGCTCATATGTTATTTATAAGTCTTGAACTTTGTGGAAGAGAAGAATGAGACAGACATTTATATTGAACTGGTGGGCATGTAAACAAATTCCACAGGTAAAAGTAAGAGCTGTGTATACTCATGAAAGAGGTTGCACATGTGTAGTAAGCAACCATTCATGTTATATGTTTCCCATGTTCATTCTGGAGTGCAGGCTTACCCTTTAAATGCATTACAATCAGACCATATATATCAAAAGGTGATACAGGGTCATAACAGCACACAATGTTCAGCCTATAAACTGGTCAGAGCCAGTCATTAGCCTCTTATCAAGAGAAAGTTACAGAAATCACTCTCATGTCCAATGAAAGCTTGTCCTATTATGGCAGCCGAGAAACTGCGCATCTGAGGAATCCAGTGCTAGGACACAGCAAGCTCTGGCCCTGAGCAACAAGTGGTGTAGCCAACGATGAACTTTCTTTTTAATACAATTAAGGTACTGCCATTAGAAAACTGCCCAATGAGAGACATCGGAGCTTGGAAGATCGGTCGCTGCTTCCATCCAGAAAGCGCCAATTTGGTGAGAAAAGAGCTGCCACTGGCCAAGAGCCACCAGCGACAGCGCTTAAAGGGCGCCTGCTTGGTGCAAATTGCGGTGCCTCAAGCCTGAAACGCGAGTCTGCGGAAAGCAGCTGTTCTAGGATGAAGAAATTGACTGCCCAGAGAACATAGGAATAATGTGAACAAGAAAAGTTGGGCTCAGCGCTTCTGGTGAAAGGGCTGGTGGGAATCCACCGGTTCCACAAAGAGCTGAGACGCCAGCGAGACCCTGGTTGGGAAGCCAGGGCCAAAACAGCCAGAGAGGCTGAGCGACTGCGCGAAGGATGGACTCCTCGAAGGTGGCGGCGTCAGTCTCTCCTGCAGGTGCTGTGGCTTCTCCTTGGCAAGATTTTCTCCTGGGAACGTACCTTGAAATGGAATTAGTAGATTTTGAGATCTGTGATTGCAGCTTCTTAAGACAGCAGATTGTTTTTAAAATTGATAGTACCAATACACAATCCTACAGACAATACATAAAAAACTCCTATGTTCCATATGTTCTCGACACGGGATATTGTCAGGTATTTTAACATTTATTGAGTGAAGAGGTAAAATAACATCTAATTTTGACCTTTCTGTGCATTAATCTGGTCATTAATTGCATCTCTTATTTTTAGTCATTGTATCTATTTTCTTCTTTGTGGGAGGCCTTATCATATCATTAGCTCATTTTTCTTGGATTCTTAAAATATTTTAGAATATTTTGCATGAGTTTTTACTTATACTATTTATAGGTTTTCTGACTCAGAATATCATATCTTGGTTTGTAAATGCTCTTTCACTTTTTTGAAGGTGTCGATAAAGAGAAGTTCCTAATATTACAGATTAAGGTTCATAGATATTTTCTTTTATAGTTATGTTTTTGTGACTTGCTTACAGTATCATCCTTATGTCTAGTCTATATTTTTTAAAAAACTATGATTTTATCAATAATTTTAAAGTATTCTATATAAAATGCATGTCCTTAATGCAGTTGGTGGTAAGGAAATATATGAGATTTGAACAGAGATCTAATTTAATACTTTTATATAGATAAGTACTTCTTAGTTCAATTTGTCAAGCAGTTTTTTCTTGTTTATTTACCTTGAAAGGGGTGAAAGAGAGAGGTGGACACAGGAAGACAGCGAGAGAGAGAGAGGCAGGGGAAACGGAGGGAGAGATCTAGCTATGAACATATACACCTATGTATGCTAACATACTAAAGTTCTACAAAATTACGGGTCTCTTTTGTCTCTCAGTTCTATATCTGCACAAAATTTATGTATTTCTTGCACAAATATTATACTATTTTAATTGCTATATTTATTTAATTACTATGTACAATTTTAATTACAATAACTTTCACACAGAGCAAAATCTACTTTCCCATATTTTTTCTTCAGTTATGTATTCTATTATGCTCCTTTAATCTGCCATGTGGTTTACAAATTCAACTTACTTTTGTTTACTAAAATCCACTGTCGGGATTTGCAATGCATTGAGCGTATATAACAATTGAGGAAGAGTTTAGATTTTTTAAGATAATTTTTTTTTTTGACTTGGAGTTTTACACTGTTGCCAGACTGGAGTGCAGTGGCACACTCATGGCCACCCCAGTGTCGACCTGATGGGCTCCAGTGACGCTTTCACCTCAACCTTCGAAGTACCTGAAAATACAGGTGTGTGCTGCCATGCCAAGATTTGATTTGATTTGATTTGATTTGATTTGATTTGATATTTTAGAGACAAGTTCTCGCCAAGTTGCCTGCAGGCTTATGTAGTCCAATCACTGCAGCCTCCCAAAGTGCTGGGATTACAGGCTGAGCCACTGAGCCCAGCCAAGATAATTTTTCAATCATTCTTGACTTATTTAGGTATTTTTAAGAGTCTCTTAATATAGTTGTATAGTTTTTCCACTAGATTTGTTTGCTTGTTTTCAAGAAACAGGATTTTCCTCTATCACCCAGGCTGGAGTGCAGTGGTGCAGCCACAACTCTTTACAACTTTGAACTCCTGACCCAAAACAAACCTCCTCTCTGGGCCTCCTAGAGCATCATGAAGATTTTTAGCATTTTCTTTTCATTCTCTTCCCATATACTTGTGTATTCATTTGTCACGATCCAGCTAACTTCCAAATGCCAGGATATGTTTCTTTTATTTTGTTTTTGTTGTTGTTTTTACCTAATGCTGTTTGCTGTAGCTAAAAAAAAAAAACCTAACTTTCCACATACCATCGGCAGAATGCTGGTCAATTAACAGGCCTCTAGGAAGAACTTGAACAAATCAACAGAAGTTAGTGAAAAATATCTCAGGTATCTTGCTTATGAAAGCTGTTGGAATAAAAATGGAGATACTCATGTTATAAAACAAAACAAAAGAAATAAAACCCTGACAAATAGGACTGGAGAAGGCTATAAAGACAGCATTCTTATGCTATATGCCTAATAACAAAATGATCCCAAAAGGCTCTGCACAAAGGACAACCTAGCACAAAGGCCATCCTAAATTTACACCAAAAAAGTAAGTGTAAAATATGGGAAAAGGTCTTCTTCAAAGACGTCTGCCCAGTAACTGCCTTTCCAACCTCTGATTCACATCATTCTTGTTCTTAATTTTAGAGTCAAGGAAATTATTTCAAAACAATTCTGTGATTTTACTTATTTTTCCATTAAAAACTGTTCTCTTCCCTTACCTCCCTGTATATACACAGAGCTTATCAGTCACACATCTTTCCATTACAATGCTCTATTCCTGAGTAAGTATCATTTTCTTTTAAAAAACTTCTCTTGTTATTAGGCTGACATGTCATAGAGTTTCTTGTCTCCAAATCACATATTTTACATCATTTTCCAAAATTTCTCAACAAGATTAAGATTTGTAGAATGAAATGTATAGGTTCTTTGGCCCCTTAATCATCA
>NW_006972092.1:0-7065 GCF_000164805.1 Carlito syrichta | reverse complement strand
CTCAACATACTCCTCTAGCCCCCCACTGAGGTCATGGAATGCTGATGCCTGGGGAATTCAAAGATACTAGATTCATGTGACTGCTATAGAAACTGAAGAATGCAACTCTGTACAGTTCTTTCGGCCCAGACCTCCTCCAGGTCTAAGCCCCTTTTGGAGGCTTGCTTTTAGAGCTTTAAATACTCTGTCTTTATCCTGCCATGCCAAACTTACCACACTTGCCTTGGAGTGTCGGTCCCCTTTCCCTTGGTGAAAAGTGAATAATAAATTTTAGTTCTTTCTACTTTCATTCTTGTTGCAATCTAGAGTTTTTCCTGTGGCACCAGTCCACCATGCCTCAGTTTACCCTTTCAAGAATCTTTATCTCTTATCTTTCCCCAACCACTTAATCTACTGGATATGACTTTCAGTAAAATTTGAAAAACAGTTATACTACTTGACATTCCTTTCCTTTTCCAATATTGGGCAGAGAAGCTTTTCAACATTTCATACTTAGGTGGGATGTTAGTTGGGGATCTCTTACAGATATGCTTTATCAAATTAAGGTAGTTCATGTTTTCAAATTAGCTAAGTGCTTATAATGAAGAGGTGTAGCATTTCTAAAAAGTTGTCCAGTCGGGCTCGGTGACTCAGCCTGTAATCCCGCGCCTTTGGGAGGCTGAGGTGAGTGGATTGCCTGAGCCCCGCGGGTTCGAGACCCGCCTGGGCAGGGAGACCTCATCTCTACAATAAATCAAAAAATCAGCTGGGCGTGGTAGCGCATGCCTGTAATTCCGGCTACACGGAAGGCTGAGGCGGAAGGATTGCCAGAGCCCAGCAGGCGAGGCTGTGGTGGCCGGGAGCGGCCACTGCACTCCAGTCTGGGTGACAGAGTGAGACTCCAACTCAAAAAAAAAAAGAAGTTGTCCTGCATCTACTGAGATTACCATATGATTTTTCTTCTTGTTCTGTTAATATGGCAGAAAATATTGATTGATTTTCAAATGCTAAACCAGTGTTGAAGTCCTGACACACCACAAGATCATAAGTTATTTTTAAATTTGTAGCTGATTCAGAATGCTAACATACTGCCCATAATTTTTGCATGTGTGATCATGAGAAATACTGGCTGATAAAAAAAATTGAGCAGGGCTGCTAGAATAATGCATAAAATGGACTTGCAAATATGCAAACTTGTTGATATTTAAAGAGGTCTTCCCATATAAGTGGCTGTAATGCAGAAAAATACTTTTCAAGCATTAGAAACATGTCTCATTTGGGACTTTTTCAAAAGTCTTGAGTGGCTGTTTTATTATTTATAGAGACAGGTCTCACTATGTTGCCTAAGCTGGTCTCAAACTCTTAAACAATTAACTCTTAAACCTGCCTCAGTTTCCTAAAGTTCTGGGATTTCAGGCATGAGTCAGTGCACTTGGCCTGGAGTTTCACTTTTAAAAGATTGAAAGAGCTGTGGAGATTCATAAAGTGAAAGTTTAACATAGGAGCTATATACTTAGTCCAAGACAGGAATGCATCCATAAACCCCTTAGTCTAGATTTTTTAAAAGTGTCCATTTGAAATCCCCCTCATCTGACCCAAGATAACAAGATTTTTCTCTATAATTAATCGGCAGTCAGGGATGCTGTAATTTGAATGCCCATTCAAATCTCGTGTTGAAACTTAATCCCCAAAGGGACAGTAGTCAGAAGTCAGACTTTTAAGAGGTGATTGGGTCATGAAGGCTTTGTTCTTTTGATTGATTAATCCATTCATAGATTAATGTTCATGGTTAATGAGTAATCAGGGGAGGGGAACAGGTGGCATTATAAGAAGTGAAACCTGGCAGGCCTTGGTGGCTCAGACTGTAATCCCAGCACTTTTGCATGCCGAGGGAAGGGAATTGCCTGAGCCTGCGGGTTTGAGACCCACCCGGGCAATTTGATAAGACCTCGTCTCTATAATAAATAAAAAATTAGCCAGACGTGGTAGCCCATGCCTGCAGTTCCAGCTTCTTGGAAGGCTGAGGTGGAAGGATCGCTGGAGCCCTGCAGGTCAAGACTGCAGTGACCAAGCACATGCCACTGCATTCCAGTCTGCGTGACAGAGTGAGACTCCAACTCAAAAAAAAAAAAAAAATGAAACCTAAGCTATCACGTTTAGCCCTTTCACCATTGCTTTAGTTTGAATGTTTGTTTCCCCAAACCTCATGTTAAAATATGATTCCCAAAGCTGGGAGTGGAGCCCAATTAAGCGTTTAGGTCTGGAGGGTAGATCTCTCATTAATACACAATGTTCTGGGGAGTGTGAGTGAGTTCTCCCTGTATTCATTCCCACCAGCTCTGGGATAATAGTTTGTTTTTGGTTGGTGTAATTGTTTTCTGAGACAGAGTCTGCCTCTTTCAACTAGGCTGAAATACAGTAGCACCATCATAGTTCACAGCACCTTCAGCATCCTGGGTTCAAATTTTTCTTCCAATTCAGCCTCCACAATAGCTAGGAAAACAAACATGTGCTCCCAGGTTTGGTCAATTTTTATTTTTATTTTTCTTAGACAAAGTATCACCACTGCCCAGGCTGTAGGGCAGTGGCACAATCCTGGTTTGCTACAGCTTTGGCCTCCTGGAATCAAGTGATCCTTCCATCTGAGCCTCCCTAATAGTTGTCATTATAGGTGCATGCCTCCACACTCAGCTATTTTTTTATTTTTATTTTTTTTGTAAAGACGAGTCTCACAAAGTTTCCCAGGCTGATCTCAAACTCCTGGGCTCAAGCAATCCTCCTGCCTTGGCCACTCAAAGTGCTGATATAATTGGCATGAACTACCATGCCTGGCCTAAATTATTTTGCTTTTATAAAAATGATTTTGATGTGTTGCACAGGCTAGTCTTAACCTCTAAGCATCAAGCAATCCTCTCAACTCAGACATCAAAAGTGCTCAGATTACAAGCAGGAGACACTGTGGCCAACAAGATGTAGTTGTTACTGTTAACGATGGGCGAAGTTAACACCTGTAATACCACCCTTTTGGGAGACAAAGTTGGGAGGATCACTTGTGCCTAGGAATTGAGGAAGTAGTGAACCACAATCATGCCACTGCACACCAGCCTGGACAACAGAGTGAGACCCAATCATTAACAAAATAAAACAAAAAGCTGTAAGCTAGGTCTCTACTCCGTTTTGGCTTCAGGTGTATCTGTACAGCTTTATGGCTTCTAATCTTGACTTACCCAACAAAAATCAACTCATCAATTCCACAAGTGGGGATTAAGGAAAATGCTTTCATCATTGTGTACAATTTCAACAGAAGAACCATAATGATTTTGAGTAGATCCCAAAGAAGAGTCCTTCGCAAATATTCAATACATGGAGTCTTTCTAATTGAAAAATGTTAGCCAGATGAGGTGAATCATGCTTGTAATACTAGCACTTTGGCAGATGAAGGTGACCAGATTGGCTGAGCCCAAGGGTTCCAGACCAACCTGGGCAACTTGGCAAGAACTCGTCTGTATAATAAATATATTTTTTTAAATTAGCCAGGTGTGGTGGTTCATGCCTATAGTTCTAGCTACTTGGAAGACTGAGGTGGAAGGATTGCCTGAGCACAGTAGGGTCAAGACTGCAGTGGCCATCAGCGTGTCACTGCACTCCAGCCTGGGCAACAGAGTGAGACTCAGAATCACACCAAAAATGTTTCTGGTAATTTAGTAAAACAAAACAAGGAATGATCTTCAAAGCAGACAGGTTCCTATGCATGCAGGTCATAGTTCCAGCACAAAAGGACACAGGGACAGTATGAAGGCCCCAGTGGGCTGTCTCAGGCTTCTTCTAGGGCATCGATTGAAGGCGGATGTGCTGTGGCCCAGAAGACAGGCTGGTGTTCCTTTACTTTGCAGGTTTCTCCATAATACAAACCTTGGTTTTCAGCAGCTTTTAGGGGCAGCCTTGACTCAGAGAGGAGCCCTGGGTGTTGTCATCTAATCCCCTGCCAAGGTGGTGGCATGTCCTGGTTGGTTTCAAACCCATCGGTCCTCTCTGTTGGTAGCATCTGCCATTGGCTCCTGGACATGTGCTTCTTGACAGCGTTTTTGGCTCCTCTCAACTCCAGATACAGCTGTGAACCTGGTGGATGTCCAGCTAAGCAGCCTGAAAGAATCAGTCCCCATTCCCTCAGAGATGAGGGTGTTGGTAGGAGTTTTGGCTCATTGCAGCAAAGTTATCAAGTGCCCAGGCCCAAGCCTGCTCTTGGAAGGAGGAGCGGTAAGGGATACATAACTACACACTGAGTGTGAGTTCCACTATTAGGGGAGCCCAAACGTCACTTGCACACAATTTACTTATGAGAAATCCTCCTATATACCCCACAACTCTAAAATAAAATAAAATAAACTTTACACTTTAACAATGTCTTTTGTCTTTTCTTTTAGCAACCATGAAAAAACTAATTTAGATTCCCTTCCCTGTATCACAGATTATCTCAAAACACACAAGCTAGGACTAGAACCAGAGAAGATTAGATAATTTGTGGAAAGGAGGGGGAAGAAGAATGTCTTACTTTTTCCTCTCCTTCTCTAGGCAGATTTCATTTCTGTAGGGAAAGGAATCCAAATTTAATTGTCCTCTGAACACCGGCACCTCCAATACTCTATGAACAGAGAAAAGCAAATGGAAAGCTCAGTTAATTCTCAAAGCATTAAAAAGGAATATTCCAAACTCCTGCCCCTTACCCTTGTTTTCTGGGTCTCCCTCTCATCTACCTTTTGTCTGCTGACTATCCACTCTTTCCTCTTGGTAAAGAAAGCTACCCCTACTACCTAGCTTTGAAGCTCATCTTTGAAGGCTTAGAAACTTTCCTTATTCCAGGACATGCATCCTATTCTATCAAAATTGAGGCAGCCTTGTTATTAGCAAAGCAACCATATGTCTGAGTTTCATCACGAAGTTTTACTTCACATATTCTATTCTCTAGTCCCAAAGTGCTCCCTTATAACTATTGGCTTCCATTGTTATTCAGAAAATGTGGTCACTAAATTTCCCAGGCCTTGGGTCAGGTTCAGAGTCCAACTTCTTATCTGTACCACTGACTGAGGCAACAGAGCTCTGGGAAGGAGAAGAGACTCACACTTTAAAAGCCCTAGCACTGATCTGATCTTCTGATCTACTGAGCTGATCATAATTACTCAGTTTTGCTGTCAGCTTCCATGCTGTGAGAAATTCTAGATGATGAAATGCAATTACACACTTGTGCAAGTACAGAACAAGCCCACTGCAAATGTTGCTACACCGGGGAGAAACTGGAGAGTTGGGCCTTTTCGTCCCTTTAGAATTTTCTATTTAACCAGAGAATTACTTGTTCTTATTGACCAGTTTGAATTATTGACAGAAAACCAGAACTTCCTATTTGTGTTTTTAACTCCATTCACAATGCATTTACTCAGAGGCAGCAGTATATCACCCCTTTTTTCTCCCCTAAAAAGCAAGAAATCTAGGAAAAGCATCTCTTACCTTGAAGAATTTCTATTTTAGCCACTGCCTAGATAACTAGGCAATATTCTATCTCTCTGATAGAAAATCCATATAATTCAAAGGAATTCTAATCAGAGGGAAATGACACCATATGCAAATCCCTGGTACATTCCAGACTAGAAATGCTTACTGTTACCTTTTGCTGAGGCTTACTGGATTGTGATGCATTCTTTCGGGCATGTATATTTCATATTTCACCTTGGAAAAGCGATATTATATAAATGCCCTATTTCACAGGTAAAGAAAACAAGATTTTATAGTCAGTAAAGACCCATGTATGCAAATTCTGTATGCACTCTTACTCTACATCCTTTATTTAAGAATTTCTAGAAAACATCAGGAACACATGGCAAAATGAGATTTTTTTTTTAACTTACCTTTTTACAAATGGGCACCTTGGCTTTTAAATTATCAATGGCATAGCTCACAGCTTCAAGAGATGCAGCCCTGTGGACTGAGGACACAGCAATGATTATGCTTGCTTCTGACACTGGAACCAAGCTTTAACAAGATGAAGAATAAAAATTACCATCACCTCCTAATCTATGTGTTAAATAATCTGCTAGGCACATTTTAAAAAACAAACAACAACAACAAAAAAACAGTTACACATTCTTAGAACTATGCTGTAGTTCTACTTTACTTAAATATCCCATTCAGTTAGAAAACATTAACTCACCCCAGTTATGTTCAGCAGAGGAGATGCTGAGACTGATGTTGAGTCTAGTTTGTCAGCATCTATCCACTAAACCATTTAATGGGCATGAAGATGGAGGAGTCCTTTCATTGACTCAGCAAACATCTGCCTCAAACAAGACACAAAGCAAAGTAATGCCTAAAGGTACAAAGTTATAACACCTGACAATTATGACAAAGAATTTAGAATACAAAATAGCAATCAGTGCTAATTAATAGGACTGATGATATTAATCATTAATAAAACTACTGGTTATTAATAAATTTATAGTTATTAATCACAAAATAATAACTAATAGAATATGATAGATGATGTCTAAATAGTTGGTTTCTTTTTAAAGTCCAGAATTCTTCTCATATAAGTGATACAAAAAGCAAACTACTTTAATGATGTTCAAAGGCATTTATATAAAAAATAATCTATAACAGACTGTCATATGAACAGAGTCCAGACAACAAAACAACTCTCAAGAGGCCTCAAGGCCTTTAGCACCCCTGAGGCCCAGGGCCTGAAAGTCTTGGCACATGTGCACTTTGTTACAGCACCAAGAGCAACATCAGCCTGCCCAATATTACAACCCAACAAGCAGTCACTGAAAGCACCGAGACCATCCCTTCTATCCTCCAGAAATAACATACACACCTTCCTACTGGTAGTTTTGAATTTTTAAGAAAGATTCAAGAACCAGAAGCAGCACAAAGATGGAAAACAAGTATACTTAACTTCTAAATTGATAAAGGAAATCATACCCAAGTCTATGGAACACTGCTATGTTTGGCCATTTCTGCCTAATGTCACTACAAATCTTCATTTTCCACCATGGGTAGATAGGCTTCATATTCTAAGCTAATGACATTTTTCCCCTT
>NW_006972091.1:0-764 GCF_000164805.1 Carlito syrichta | reverse complement strand
TCCAGTTGCAGATGGCAATGGTTGGGTTGGATTTCTCAGCCTCCATAATCACGTAGTCAATTTCCATAATAAATCTCTCTCTCTCTCTCTCTCTCTCTCTATCTATCTATCTAAGGGGCCCTGACTAATACAGACAGCTAAAAAAACAAACCAAAACACTGTATTGGAAAATTAGAAAATGTGCTACTTTGAGGAAACTAAATTGCCCTTGCAAAAGTGTTCATTGTCTCAATTAAAATGATAGACATAATTTCTATTTATAGAAAAAAGATGTCTTGGAGAAAAAGAATGGAGAATTCATTTATTATTCATATACAGTATCTATCTATAGAGAGAGAATGCCTTCTCTCTTTGTATGAATCAGTTTTGCATTTCTATAAAGGAATACCTCAGTCTGGGTAATTTATAAAGAAAACAGGTTTATTAGCTCACTGTTCTGCATGACACTGCCATCTGCTTGGCTTCTAGTGAGGCCTCAGAAAAGTTTTTACTCATGATGAAAAGTGAGGGGAGATGGCAAGTTGCATGGTGAGAGCAAAAGAGAGAGAAGCAAGAGCTGGAAGGGAGGATATACCAGAGTCTTTCAAACAACTAACTTTCACATGAACTAGTAGAACAAAAACTCACTCATTATCCTGCGAAGGACAAGCTATTCACGAGAAATCCACTTCAAGGCCCGAGCACCTCTCACTAGGCCCTACCTCCAACATTGGGAATCACATTTCAACAAGAGATTTGGAGGGGACAACTATTCAAAATATATC
>NW_006972090.1:0-5988 GCF_000164805.1 Carlito syrichta | reverse complement strand
CACCTGGCCTTGAGATAGGAGAGTATCTGGAATTATGCATATGGCCCAATGAATCACAAGAGTCCTTATAAACAAAAGTGGGAAGCAGATGAGAGAGAACCAGTGAGATAGAAGCAGGAGAGCAGAGGGACTCAGCCCAGGCTGCTGATTTTTAAGCTGGAGATAGGGTCTCAAATCATGGATGTGCTATACTTCTTAAATCAATGACCGTTACATGATGTGTTCACAGTAGGAAGAATATACAAGTCTGAGAACCAAGACATGGTAGAAGGGGTGCCCCAATTGGCCATCACTCCCAGTGATCTATGTGAGTGATTTGTGGTTCCCATTTCCACATCTTTGGGTTATGTGGGTCTAGAAGCATTAGGTCCTAGAGAAGATATTTTAATCAAGAAATACAGACAATTTCCACTCAAATTAAATCTAAAACTGTCTCCTGAGCCCTGTGGGCTACTTATGCCCATATACCAGCAGGGAGAAAGGAATCATGACTATAACTTGAATAATCAAACCTGCTTATCATGACTAAGCAATACCGGTGTGACCTAATGATGACAGGAAGAAATAGGTCAGGCACTCATGGTCTATTGGGTCACTTTTTAAATTAAAAAAATAAAATAAAATAGGAGTGTAATTCAGGGTTAGGTATATAAATGTTCATTTTGCAGGTACCATTGTTGACCATCATCTTTTTCCTCCACTTTCATTCCCCAACCTCCCTATTCAACCATTCTCACCCAAACAAATTTTTTGTTTGTTCCTCTGGATGAAAAAAGTTCTCAAAGGGAAATATTTTGCCAGTGTGGAAGAGATTAAACAAATAAAAGGCAGAAGAACTAAAAGGCAACCAAATTGAAAAGTTCAAATACTGTTTTGAGAAGTGGAAAATACATCTTGATAGACATTTCTCAGTTGAAGACTTACAAATTGCAAATTTATGAAATTGCTCAATAATCACCAGAGAAATGCAAATTAAAATAACATTGATTTATTTCTGGTCCTCCTGAGGAGTCAACAAAATTTCATATGAAGATGCTGATACTGCATTATTTTAAGACCTACAAATTATTAAATTATTCCTATGTGATGAGTAGCAATCTGAATAAAAATTATTGGTTAAATTATTTGTTGAAAACTTTTAGTAAATACCCGATTTTCTAAAGTAGGATAAAAAGCTTCAACTTCATTCCAATACTTACAATTCAACATTTTCCTTGGAGTGTTTTTTTTTTGCAATTTATTTTATGACTGAGTTATCATAGATATTATAATTAAAGCATAAAAAAGAAATGAAATGACAATATCTTATTTGAGTATTTCATAACAATATCCTATGTGAGTATTGTAACAACTAGGAAATTTTGGCTTGGTGGATTTTTTTTTTAAACATTTTATACATGGAGTAAACCCTTAACAATAAAATAACTATTTTAAAACCATGTACAACTTGCTAATGTTTTACTAGGTACTTTTCATATGGTGTTTTACTACCGAAAGACCAGCTTTTACTAACCATATTTATCAACAATAATAAATTTAAATTTAACATTAACATTTTAACAGACATATAATATAAAATAGAAAGGCTAACTGAAAAAATTTAGTTTAGAGCAGGATTGAGCTGATTCATTTTATAGCAAGTGCTAACTTTTTTTGTTATTAAAGTAAGCAGTATTTCACAAGACTAAGCAAACACATTTTCCCCTTAACATCCAATAGAGAAATAGGAAAATAGTTCTCTTTCATCCAAAAAATTATAAAACCAAGTTCAAGAAATTCAAATTACTTGAAAAGGAGTGTAATAAAATTGTAAAAAAAAAAAATTAGTGCAGACTTGCTTGAATGATGAAAACTTTAGTACTTTTAATACACATTCAGAGTTCTACACTCAATTGTTATTTTAGAATTCATAATAAAATAAATTTTGTTAGTAGTTAGTTGTTGCAGGAGAGCTGACTCCCACAGCTGAGAGACAAGGGGCAAACCTGGAATGTGAAGAGAACACAAGTTTATGTATGCTGGCTGACCCCTAAGTCCTGGGGTCCCAACTGCTCATGAGCTTTGCCTTATATCAGGTTTACATTTCTGCATATGCACATTTTACATTTTTGTGTGCATGCAGTATAGCTCGGATGGTGGGGGGGGCTTAAGCAAGCTATTTACAGAAGCAGATATTACAAGGAGAAAGATAGGCAGGGACCTCCTTCCTCCATCATTGATATGACCTTTTGGCTTTCTCCAGATGGGCTTGCCAAATTAATGAATATGTCTTAGCCAAAAAAAAAAAAAAAAAAATAAGAAAGAGAAAGAAGAGGAAGCCTGGGGCTGAAAGAGTGTTGCAGAGAGCGAATTGCTCAGGACTTCAAACACTGGAAGTCATTCTGTCAAGGGGAGGAGGCTGGTGGGGGAGGGCAGGCACTGAGTCTGTTTAGCAAATTCCTCCTCTCTCTTCATTCACTTGCAAATCAGTGTGTGCTCACAGGAGCCAGCACTTCCCAGCTCATAAATTTCCCATCAGAGAGCTGCACTTTCATCCCTGGCAAGAAAGAACAGCAGCACCATGGACCTCTGAGGCAGAGGCAGAAGCAGGAACAGCCTGGGTGGGTTGTGTGGTCTCCCAGCACAAGAAGGTGAGAAGAGGTGGGTTCGATCTCCATGGGTGGTGTTGGTGGTTGTGCATGCATTTTTCTTTAATTGTTTTAATTCTGTAGTATCCATGGAAGCCAATTAGAGCTAAACAGTGAGAACCCTCTTCACTGGTCTGGCAAGTGCCCCATGCTGGACTTGGGAGGAATGCTCAGTTCGCCTGCTGGTAGGGACAGGCCGCCACCGGCTGCACATCAGGGCTGCTGCCACAAGTCTAGGCGCAGCTACTCTGCCTTCTGGTAAGACATATTCACCATGAGACTGGGGGGGGCACTGGGAAGTGGCCACAGGGAAAGAACCTGCTGTCTTTCTCTGCACAGGTGGAGGCTGCCTGGGGCAGCTCCTGTGAGTTGGCTGGTCAATTACAAAGGGCACCAGTGTGTGCAGGACCCGCTGAGCAGTTTGGGTCTTGATTTATATTCACCTGCCCACTTCTCAAGGGTCTGTGTGACGACTGCTTGGGGGCTGAGTTACATTTCTTGGCTTTTTTTGGGTGGGGGGGTAAAATAGTAAACTGAACTGTGTAGTCTGAAAACTCTGGAATGCCAATAAGGAAAACTTAAAGAGATGATTTGACTGCGAGAAAGAGCTTGAGAAATCTGTTAGCTTGCACATCCCAGGCAATGCCTGCCTGCTTATCCAGAACAGAAATGCTTAGGATGTAAGGAAAGTCCAACATTAGACTCTGAAAATGGAGCACATTGTCCAGGGAAAAATCATGTGGATGCAATATAACCATATCAATACTTACCATTCTTTTGCTGTCAAAAGTATATCCACTAAATAAAATCACACGCTTTAAAAAGTTACTTAGCACTAGTTTACACTCCTGAAAGCAGTGTGGCAATTCCTAAAAGCTCTAAAAATTGACTTTCCATATGACCCTGCAATCCCCCTACTGGGAATATACCCTGAAGAACACAAATCACTCTATAAAAAAGATACCTGCACACATATGTTTATCGCAGCATTGTTCACAATAGCAAGAACCTGGAAACAACCATGTTGCCCATCCAAAGAGGACTGGATTTAAAAAATGTGGTACATATACATGATGGAATACTACGCAGCCATAAAAAAGAACAAAATCATGAATTTTGCAGCAACCTGGATGGAACTAGAGTCTATAATACTGAGTGACCTCTCACAGAAACAAAGATCCGAATATCACATGTTCTCACTCATATAATGAACCTTGAACATCCAATGTAATGCTATAAGAAAATGACTGACGGTACTGGGAAAATATGGGGTGGGAGGGGGATGGGATTAGCAGTAGCAAATATCTGTCTGGGGATGGGAAAACACCTCTTATCAACAGGGTGCCTGAATTAAACGTAATTGTACACCTAACCCTTAACTGTACCCCACAAAACCATAATAAAAAATATTGATTAATTAAAAAAAAAGTTACTTAGCATCACAGTCATGGTCAGATATAAAAATATAAAATCTAAATTTATTTTAGGTGAGCCAAAGTCTAGTAAAAGTTAGTGTTTTAAACAACAGCAAAAATGAACAAAATATTTATATAGGAAATTTATAATTGACACTCTCAGATATCATTGCTTTATTCTAATGCACACTAAGAATTAACTGAATTAGCTGGGCTCAGTGGCTCAGCCTGTAATCCCGTGCTTTGGGAGGCTGAGGTGAGTGGATTGCCTGAACCCACGGGTTTGAGACCCATCAAGGCAACTTGGCAAGACCTCATCTCTACAATAAATAAAAAACAAAAATAAAAAATAACTAAACTTAAAATTTTTAATTTTAAAAATGCCTAGAAATGACATACATAATCTATTTAATTTTAAGTCTTGAAAGATACAGAACAATTTTGGAAATTTGGTTATTTCCTTAAGATGAAATTAAAATATTTTTATTAAAAATATAGTAGTAAAGTCTTAACAGTAAGAAATACTTATGTTTTGGTGCAATTCTATGGAAAAATATAGCTTATTTGATAAAAATATTTTAATTTTCAAATACAAGTCATTGCTTGGTGTGACACTAATCTGTAATATCTTTTGCCATTTTAAGCATCTTTATATGTTTTATATCAACACAGCCTGCATTTTCACGACAGTCATAGAATTTTAGACATAGAAGGAACTTTGACAAATGTAGATTAATTTAGGCATTTATTTTCAGATGAACTAGCTGAGGCCCCGAGGGATGTAGTGAAGGACTACAACCCTGTAAACTCCATTAGAGTAGGGACCATGTCTATGTTGTTCTCAGTGCCTTACATACCTGAAATAGAATAAGTGCTCATTAAATGTTTGTAGCATAATATAGTAAATTACTGACGTCCAAAAACTAATGAAAGTGTTTTATCTGCTTCCAAAAAATATTCCATAGTAAGAATATTTATGTGTTTAATCTGTTTAAGGTTCTTACAACTTTGAACTTGAAACATGTATTCAGAAGAGTCGATCAAGAATCACGATGTTACACATGACAGTTTTCTAAACTCTTTGTGATTCACAGGATCCTTTTCAGTTTTTCCTTAAAATACTGTTAATTCTGAGATCGCCACACACAACAAATGCAAATTTAATACAAAAATGACTTTTGGATATGGAATATTCTGAAAATTTCTATATATCTGGACCATCATATACTCCTAGTAACATAGATTATGTGTGATTGAGTCTATAGAAATGTAAATATTAAAATTTTCATACTAATTCAATTGACTTCTAAAACAAAATGGAAAGATAGTAAGATTGAAGGGAGGAACAGAAATTATATAATCTCTTGGCTGAATTTTGCTCTACTGACATGATTATTGAAATTAGAGAACACAAATATGTAAAGATAAAAATGGAGATGAATATACTAGAATCCATTGCCTGCATATTCATATATCTGTATTTTTATGTATGTTTCTTTCTTTTTTTTTTTGAGTTGGGGTCTCACTCCTTCACCCAGATTGGAGTGCAGTGGCCACTCCTGGCCACCGCAGCCTCGACCTGCTGGGCTCCGGCAATCCTTCCACCTCAGCCTTCCAAGTAGCTGGAATTACAGGCATGCGCTACCACACCCGGCTGATTTTTTTTATTGTAGAAATGAAGTCTCACTGCCCAGGCGGGTCTCGAACCTGTGGACTCAGGGAATCCATTCACCTCAGCCTCCCAAAGGCGTGGGATTACAGGCTGAGCCACCATGCCTGGCCCTCCTGTATTCTTGAGTGCCTCTCAAGATCAGCAGGGCCTGAGTGATGGGTGTCAGAAGAATTTCACTGAGCAAGAGAAAGAAAGGTTGGTAAATTATAGTTTTGTGATTTGCTTCTATTAATCCAATTAAACTAAGAAAATAGGCTTAAGTAGACTAAAGTGT